>NW_026111619.1:0-2500 GCF_024679095.1 Eriocheir sinensis | reverse complement strand
CACTGGGCCAAGAACCGAGCCCTGAGGAACGCCCCTAGAGAGAGAGAGAGAGAGAGAGACAGACAGACAGACAGACAGACAGACAGACACAGAGAGAGACAGAGAGAGAGAGAGAGAGAGAGAGAGAGAGAGAGAGAGAGAGAGAGAGAGAGAAAGGGGGAGCTTACGTCTGACTCATTTCCTAATTATAAGTTTTGGTAAAGAGCTAATTTCCTAACATGTCTTCAGCGTGTTTTCGTTTCGCCGGTGACTTCCTTACAATTTCATTTCCTTCATCCCCGCAGCTTAAAGTTTGCATCAAGCTCGTGTAGTCTATCTGTGAATTAATATGGTGGTAGTATTATCCCAGGGTCGACAGATTTCTACGCTCGTATTCCTAAACGTCTGGGCGCCTCAGTTCGTCTGTTCGAAAAGCCTCTCATAGAAGTTTTTTTTTTTTATGTCTCCGCCTATTGCGCCGGTAGGCTTGCTTGAGGGGCCTGAATGGTATTCGGCCCCAGCCCGTCATGGCGCAGGCAAGTGTTTATAGTGGCGCCATCTTCTCTTGGCTGGTTGCTGGGCCTTCCATGGACTGTTTTGTGATGCCAGTGATAGTTTTACACGACTTCAGCTTCTTGAACGGTTAATCGTCTCTGTGGCCTTAGGAATTAGTCGTAGTTGCTGGGATTTCCATGGCTGTTTTGTGATGCCAGTGATAGTTGTACGTCCTCTGCACCTTGAACGGGAAAGTCACCCATGAAAACCCGGTTAATATTCTCTGTGGTCTTGGGAAATAGTCGTAATGGGAGCCCGATACGTTTAAGAAGTTGCTGGGCCTTTCATGGACTGTTTTGTGATCCCAGTGATAGTTTTACACGACTTATGCTTCTTGAACGGATAACGTCACTCATGAAAACCTGGTTAACCTTCTCTGTGGCCTCTGTGGCCTTAGGGATTAGTCGTAGTTGTTGATTTTCATGAGCTGTTTTGTGATGCTTGAAATAGTTTTACACGTCCTCTGCACCTTGAACGGGAAAGTCACTCATGAAAACCCGGTTAACCTTCTCTGTGTCCTTAGGAAACAGTCGTAATGGGAGCCCGACATGTTTAAAAATATGGAGCTTAATGCTTGAAGTGGTGGGGAGGGGAGGAGCGAGAGGAAGATAGAAGATCAAGTGGAGAGAAAGAATTGAGTGTATATCTCGTACAGGTCTGGTTTTGGTTCTTTCTTCTTCTCTGCCTTAATCCCTACTGGTGTCGGCCATCCTTGTATGTTGTCGCCAGTATCTTCTGTCCTCTGCATCCACTTCGTCCAGACCCAGCTGCCTCATATCTCTCCCAATCCCGTCCCTCCATTTAAATCTCTGTCCTCCTCTTGAGCTTTTCCCCTCCACCTGTTGTGTCTGTTCTGGTCCCTAACATACAGTCTTGTTCCAGGCGTGGTGCGGACGGTGGTGGCGCTGGACAGGGAGACGGCGCGCGGCTACTGGCTGTCCATCGTGGTGTCCGACGGGGGAGCGGCGCCCCTCACCGACACCTGCCACGTGAGTGACGCCTCCCGCTGTGTGTGTGTGTGTGTGTGTGTGTGTGTGTGTGTGTGTGTGTGTGTGTGTGTGTGTGTGTGTGTGTGTGTGTGAGAGAGAGAGAGAGAGAGAGAGAGAGAGAGAGAGAGAGAGAGAGAGAGAGAGAGAGAGAGAGAGAGAGAGAGAGAGAGAGAGAGAGAATGTCTGTGCGTGAGAATCCTTCATATTCTTGGTGTTCCTCATCATCAAAATTATTACAAATTACATTAAATATTTACATTTTTTTAGCATTTCATTACGCTAAGATTGCTTACTATAATGTGCATGTCAGTATTAAATGTGACATTCAGCTGTCTGTTCATAATCAGTCAACCAAACCCTTGTCTGGTTAATAGAGCTGGAAATCCTGTAAACCACAAAACCACAACCAGTACGAAAAAATATCTAGCGGCTCTGACTGAAAAGAGAGACTCGGGACGGAAATACCTGTGCCGCTGTGTGTGTGTGTGTGTGTGTGTGTGTGTGTGTGTGTGTGTGTGTGTGTGTGTGTGTGTGTGTGTGTGTGTGTGTGTGTGTGTGTGTGTGTGTGTGTGTGTGCGCGCGCGCGTTCCAACCTTCACTTATGCCAACCTCTTGTCCAAGTCAAACATCTCTCATTTTAAACATTTCGTGGACTCAACTTCTAATGAGTTACCCAGTTTCTGAGTCCATGAATAATCTTTGCCATTTTAACCTGATATGTAGGAAAAATTTCTGCCCACTGTGCTTACGTGAAAATATAACCCGACCCTGCCTTGTGGAGAGCGGCGGGTCAGTCTGGGCGTTGTGTGATGCACCGCGGCAGAATGGTGGAAATGATATTCGCGCCCCAGAACCCTTTTGAGCCTGGACCTGATAAAAGCGACCCATTCAACCGGCTCCCATAGTTGAATCAAAAGGAGGGCGGAGGAGAGGAGTCAGCTGGATTTGTGGCTTTCTTCGCCCCTCTGCCCACAACA
>NW_026111618.1:452500-453613 GCF_024679095.1 Eriocheir sinensis | reverse complement strand
TATATATATATATATATATATATATATATATATATATATATATATATATATATATATATATATATATATATATATATATATATATATATATATATATATATATATATATATATATATATATATATTTTTTTTTTGCAAAGGAGACAGCAAGGCACAAAAAGTAAACATTAATAAAAAAAGCCTGCTACTGCTGCTCCTAAAAGAATCCAAAGAGGTGGCTGAAAGATAAGTCTGCTCTGGAGGAGAGGTGTCCTAATACCATCCTCTTGAAAGAGTTAAATTCGTAGGAATGAGGAAATAAACATGAAGGAAGATTGTTACAGAGATTACCAGCGTCAGGTATGAAAGATGGAAGATCCTGGGTAACTCTTGAATAAGGGGTTTGTAACGAATAGGGATGAGCATGAGTAGAAAGTCGAGTGCAGCGGGGCTGCGGGAGGGGGGGAGGCATGCAGTTAGCAAGTTCAGAAGAGCAGTCAGCGTGGAAATATCGATAGAAGATAGAAAGAGAGGCAACATTGCGGCGGAATTTAAGAGGTAGAAGACTATCAGTATGAGGAGGAGAGCTGATGAGACGAAGAGCCTTTGCCTCCACTCTGTCCAGAAGAGCTGTGTGAGGGAGCCCCCACACATGAGATGCATACTCCATACGAGGGCGGACAAGGCCCCTGTATATGGACAGCAACTGTGCAGGGGAGAAGAACTGGCGGAGACGGTATAGAACGCCCAGCCTCGAGGAAGCTGATTTAGTAAGAGATGAGATATGAAGTTTCCAGTTGAGATTTTGAGTTAAGGATAGACCGAGGATGTTTAGTGTTGAGGAAGGTGATAGCTGGGTGTTGTCAAAGAATAGGGGATAGTTGTTTGGAAGATTGTGTCGAGTGGATAGGTGGAGAAACTGTGTTTTTGAGGCGTTGAAGGACACCAGGTTCTTCTTGCCCCAATCGGAAATAATAGTAAGGTCTGAGGCTAAGCGTTCTGCAGCCCAGCCTTGAGTCGTTAAGTTCCTGAAGGGTGGGTCTCTATTAAAAGAAGTTGAATAATGCAGAGGAATCATCGGCGTAGGAATGGATAGGACAGTTCGTTTTGGAAAGAAGATCATCAATGAACAAC
>NW_026111618.1:0-122500 GCF_024679095.1 Eriocheir sinensis | reverse complement strand
TTATTTTATGTGTATTCCTATATATATTTTGAAACAAATTTACATCCTTTTATATGTATTTTGTATATCTATTTCAATACAAATTTACCTTTTTGTATGTGCATTTTGTATATTTATTTTAATACAAAATCAAATATTTTATGTGTTTTTGTAGATATATTTTTATAAAAAATACGTTATTTTATGGGTATTTTGCATCTTAATTTTCAAACAAATTTACATTATTTTATTAATATTCTGTGTATTTATTTTGACACGATTTTACATTATTCTATTTAGTTTTATATATATTTTTTATACATATTTACATTATTTAATGTGTATTTTTTATATATATTTGACACAAATTTACGTTATTTTAAGTGTATATGTTTATATATTTTCATTCAAATTTACATTATTTTATGTGTATTTTGTATATGTATTTCAATAAAAATTTACCTAATTTTATGTTTATTTTCTATATTTATTTTCATATAAATTTAAATTTTTTTGTGTCTTTTTGTATATAGTTTTATACAAATTTAAGTTATTTTATGTGTATTTTATATATCTGTTTTCATACAAATACACATTCTTTTATTGATATTTTGTTTATTTATTTTGACGCGAACTTACATTATTTAATGTGTATTTTGTATATATATTTTTATACGTATTTACATCATTTCATGTGTATTTTGTATATATATTTCTATAGAAATCTACGTTATTTTATGTGTATTCGGAAATAATTTTTAAACAAATTTACACTTCTATGTGTATTTTGCATATTTTTTCAATACAAATTTACCTTATTGTATATGCATTTTGTATATTAATTTTAAGAAAATTTAATTATTCTATGTGTATTTTTGTATATGTATTTTTATAAAAATATGCTTTATTTTATGGGTACTTTGCATTTTTATTTTCATACAAATTTACATTATTTTATTGATATTCTGCTCATTCATTTTGATACGATTTCACATTATTCTATTTGTATTTTGTATATATTTTATGTGTATTTGCTTATATATTTTCACACAAATTTACAATATTTTATTGGTATTTTGTATATATATTTCAAAAGAAATTTACCTAGTTTTATGTGTATTTTGTATATCTATTTTCATAGAAATTTTAGTTATGTTATGTGTATTTTGTAAATTTATATTCATTCAAATATATATTATTTAATTTGTATTTTGTTGATTTATTTTCATACGAATCTACGTTATTTTATATGTACTTTGTATATATATTTTTATACGCATTTACATTATTTGATATTTATTTTGGATATATATTTTTTTACAAATTCATGGTATTTTATGTGAATTTGTATATATATATTTTCATATAAATTTACATTATTCTCATAGGTATTTTGTATATATTTTTACAAATTTACATTATTTAATGTTTATTTTGTATATATATTTCATTTAATATAAATTTATATATATATATATATATATATATATATATATATATATATATATATATATATATATATATATATATATATATATATATATTTATATATATATATATATATATATATATATATATGCATTTTTGTACCATGTGCATGTAAATATGTAAAATAAAATACATACAAAATACACATAGAATAATGTAAAATCGTATCAAAATAAATACACAGAATATCAATAAAATAATGTAAATTTGTATGAAAATAAAGATGCAAAATACCATTAAAAAAGCATATTTTTATAAAAAAAAACGTATAAAAAAACACACATCAAATAATTAAATTTGTATTAAAATAAATATACAAAATGCACGTACAATATGGTAAATTTGAATTGAAATAGATATGCAAAACACACATAAAACAATGTAAATTTATTTCAAAATACAAAAAACGAATACACATAAAAAAACGTAAATTTCTATAAAAATATATATAAAAATACATAAAAAATTCACAAAAATAATTTAAATTTGTATGAAAATAAACATACAAACTACACATAAAATTAGTTAAATTTGTATTGAAATTCATATACAAAATACACATAAAATAATGAAAATTTGAATAAAAATATAAAAAAAATACACTTTAAATAACGTAAATTCGTGTAAAATATATATACAAAATACACATTAAATAGTGCAAATATGTATGAAAAAAATATATACAAAACACAAGTAGAATAGTGTAAAATTGTATCAAAATAAATACACAGAATATTAATGAAATAATATAATTATATATATATATATATATATATATATATATATATATATATATATATATATATATATATATATATATATATATATATATATATATATATATATATATATATATATATATATATATATATATATATATATATATATATATATATATATATATATATATATATATATATATATACCAAAATAAAAATAAAATATTTAAATCTGTATTAAAATAAATATACAAAATGCACATTCATTAAGGTAAATTTGTATTGAAATAGATATGCAAAATACATGTAAAACAATGTAAATTTGTTTCAAAATATATATACGAGTACACAAAAAAACGTAGATTTCAATAAAAATATATATACAAAATACACATAAAATGAAGTAAATAAGTATAAAAAAATGTATACAAAATACACATAAATTTGTATGAAAATATATATACAAAAACACATGAAATAATATGAATTTGTATAAAATTTGTATCAAAATATATACGAATACACTCAATAAAATAACGTAAATTTTTATGAAAATATATATACAAAATACACATAAAATAATTTAAATACGTAGAAAAATATATATACAAAATACACATAAAATAATGTAAATTCGTATCAAAATAAATAAACAAAATTCCAATAAAAGAATGTTTATTTGTAGGAAAATATATATACAAAATACATACGTAAGATTGTATAAAAAGATATATACAAAACAAAAATAGAATAATGTAAAATCGTATCAAAATAAATACACAGAATATTAATAAAATAATGTAAATTTGTATGAAAATAAAGAAGCAAAATACCCAATAAATAACGCATTTTTTTTATAAAAATATATATACCAAAATACACATAAAAAAATTAAATTTGTATTAAAATAAATATACAAAATACACTTACAATAAGGTAAATTTGTATTGAAATAGATCTGCAAAATACATATAAAACAATGTAAATTTGTTTCGAAATATATATACGAATACATATAAAATAACGTAGATTTCGATAAAAATATATATACAAAATACACATAAAATGAAGTAAATATGTATAAAAAAAATATATACAAAATACACATAAAATAATGTAAATTCGTATCAAAATAAATAAACAAAATACCGATAAAAGAATGTGTATTTGTATAAATATAAATATATAAAATACACATAAAATAACGTAAATTTGTATAAAACTATATACAAAAATACACAGAAGTAATTAAATTCGTATGAAAATAGATAAACAAAATACAGATAAAATACGCTAAATTTGAATTGATATGTATATGCAAAATACATAAAATAATGTAAATTTGTATCAAAATATTTATAAAAATACATATAATAACGTAAATTTGTTAAAAAATATGTAATCAAAATACACATTAAGTAATGTAAATACGTATAAAAAATAAGTACAAACTACACATATAATCATGTAATTCGTATCAGACTAAATAAACAAAATAACTATAAAATAATGTAAATTTGTATGAGAAAACATATACAAATACATATAAAATAACGCAAATTTCTGAAAAGAATATATGTACAAAAATGCACGTAAACTAAAGTAAATTTTCATAAAAATATATATACAAAACACACATTAAATAATGTAAATGCGTACATAAAATAACCTAAATTTGTATAAATCTATATACAAAAATACACAAAAATAATATAAATTTGTATGAAAAGAAATATACAAAATACACATTAAATTACGTAGATTTGTATTGAAATATATATACAAAATACACATAAAATAAAGTAAATTTGAATGAAAATATATAAACAAATACACATAAAATAACGTAAACTTGTATGAAATATATATACAAAATACACATTAAATAATGTAAATATGTATAAAAAAAAAACTATATACAAAACACAAATAGAATAATGTAAAATCGTATCAAAATATATACACAGAATATTAATAAAATATTGTAAATTTGTATGAAAATTAAGATGCAAAATAACTATAAAATAACGCTTTTTTTTTAAATTATAGATACTAAAATACACATAAAATATTTGAATTTTATTAAAATAAATATACAAAATGCACATACAATAAGGTAAATTTGTTTTGAAATAGATATGCAAAATACATATAAAATAATGTAAATTTTTTTCAAAATATATATACGAATACAAATAAAATAACGCAGATTTCTATAAAAATACATATAGAAAATACACATAAAACTAAGTAAACACGTATAAAAAAAATGTATACAAAATACACATAAAATAATATAAATTCGTATAAATATAAATAAACAAAATACCAATAAAAGAATGTGTATTTGTATAAATATAAATATACAAAATGCACATAAAATAACGTAAATTTATATAAAACTACATACAAGAATACACAGAAGTAATTAAATTTGTATAAAAATAGATATACAAAATACACACAAAATAAGCTTAATTTGAATTGAAATATATGTACAAAATACATAAACTAAAGTAAATTTGTATCAAAATATTTTTACAAATACACATATAATTACGTAAATTTTATATATATATATATATATATATATATATATATATATATATATATATATATATATATATATATATATATATATATATATTTTTTTTTTTTTGTTGTTGTTGTTGTTGTTGTTTTTACGTCTTTTTGCCTGTTGCGCCGGTAGGCATCTTCCCGGTGGGGCCTGATGGTCGGCCCAAGGCTTCTTCCAGGTGGGGCCTGATGGTCAGCCCAGCCCGTTCTGGCGCAGGCGAGTGTTTATAGTGGCGCAATCTTGCATTGGCTCATGCTGCCCCCCGGAACTCGTTCTTGATTCGCTTGGACGGCGGTGACTGAAAAATACGAGTGGTAGCGTGAGGATTCGAACCCGCGTCGTCCATCACGCGGCGAAAGTGGGTCCAGTACGCTACCAGTTCGGCCACCGCCTACCCAAATATATAAACAAAATACTCATTAAATAATGTAAATACGTATAAAAAAAATATGAACAAAATGCACATATAATCATGTAATTCGTATCAAAATAAATAAACAAAATACCAATATAATAATGTAAATTTTTATGACAAAACATATACAAAATACACATAAAATAACGCAAATTTCTATAAAAAATATATGTACAAAAATGCACATAAAATAAATTTGCATTAAAAAATATATACAAAACACACATTACATAATGTAAATGTGTATAAAAATATGTATACAAAATACCTATGAAATAATCTAAATTCGTATCGAATTAAATTTAGAAAATACCAATAAAATAATGTAATTTTGGATGAAAATATATATAGAAAATACACATAAAATAACCTAAATACAAATCACAAATATACACATAAAATAATTTAAAATTGAATGAAATAAATATACAAAATAAACATAAAATAAGGTAAATTTGTAATGAAATATATGTAAAAATACACATAAAATAATATAAATTTGTATGAAAATATATATACAAATATACATAAAATGACATGAATTTGTATAAAATTTGTATCAAAATATATACGAATACACACAATAAAATAACGTATTTTTTTTATGAAAATGTACATACAAAATACACAAAAAATAATTTAAATACGTAGAAAAATATATATACAAAATACACATAAAATAATGTAAATTCGTATCAAAATAAATAAACAAAATTCCAATAAAAGAATGTATATTAATAGGAAAATATATATACAAAATAGAAATAAAAAACTAAAATCTGTATAAAAATATACAAAAATACTAAAAAAATTATTTAAATTTGTTTGAAAATATATGTGCAAAATAAACATAAAATTAGGCAAATTTGTATTGAAATACATATACAAAATACACATAAAATTAATGTAAATTTGTATAAAAATATAAAAACAAATACACATAAAAGAACGTAAATTTGAATAAAATATATATACAAAACAAACATTAAATAATGTAAATACGTATAAAAAAATATATACAAAATACACATAGAATAGTGTTAAATCGTATCAAAATAAATAAACAGAATAACAATAAAATAATGTAAATTTGTATGAAAATAAAGACGCAAAATACCCATATAGTAACGCATATTTGCATAAAAATATATATACAAAAATACACATAAAATACTTTAATTTGGATTAAAATAGATATTCAAAATGCACATACAATAAAGTAAATTTGTATTGAAATAGATATGCAAAATACACATAAATAATGTAAATTTGTATCAAAATATATATACGAATACACATAAAATAGAGTAAATTTCTATGAATATATACATACAAAATACATATAAAATTATGTAAAAAAGTTTAAAAATATATATACCAAATACACCTAAAATAATGTAAATTCGTATCAAAATAAATAAACAAAATTCCGATAAAAGAACGTATATGTGTGGGAAAATAAATATAGAAAATACACATATAAAAACGAAAATTTGTATAAAAATATAAACAAAAAAAAAACCATAACAATAATTTCAATTTGTATGAATATAGATATACAAAATACACATATAATTAGTTAAATTTGTATTTAATTACATGTACAAAATACACATAAAATAATGTAGATTTGTATGAAATGAAAACAAATACACATAAAATAACGTACATTTGTATAAAATATATATATATATATATATATATATATATATATATATATATATATATATATATATATATATATATATATATATATATATATATATATATATATAATACACATAGAATAATGTAAAATCGCATCAAAATATAAACACAGAATATCAATAAAATTATATAAATTTGTATGAAAATAAAGATGCAAAATAACCATAAAATAAACCATATTTTTATAAAAATACATATACAAAAATACACATAGAATAATTAAATTTGTATTAAAATTAATATACAAAATGCAGATACAATAAGATAAATTTGTATTGAAAAAATATGCAAAATAAACATAAAACAATATAAATTTGTTTCAAAATATATATACGAATACACATAAAATAACGTAGATTTTTATTAAAATATATATACAAAATACACATAAAATGAAGTAAATACGTATAAAAAAATGTATACAAAATACACATAAAATAATGTAAACTCGTATCAAAGTAAATAAACAAAATACCAATAAAAAAATGTGTATTTGTATAAAAATAAATATACAAAATACACATAAAATAACGTAAATTTAAATAAATCTATATACAAAAATACACAAAAGTAATTAAATTTGTATTAAAATAGATATACAAAAGACATATAAAATAAGCTAAATTTGAATTGAAATAAATATAGAAAATACATAAAATAATGTAAATTTGTATCAAAATATATATTCAAATACACATATAAGAACGTAGATTTGAATAAAAATATATAAACAAAATACACATTAAATAATGTAAATACGTATAAAAGATATGTACGTAATGTAAAAATTAATGAAAATAAAGATGCAAAATACCCATAAAATAACTCATATTTAAAAAAAATATATACAAAAATGCACATAAAATAATTAGATTTGTATTAAAATAAATATACAAAATACACATACAATAAGGTAGATTTTTATTGAAATAGATATGCAAAAAACACATAAGATAATGTAAATTTTTATCAAAATATATACGAATACACACAATAGAATAACGTAATTTTTTATGAAAATATATATACAAAATACACATCAAATAATGTAAATACATAGAAAAATATCCATACAAAATACACATAAAATATCCATACAAAATACACGTAAAAAATCCAAAATTCCACTAAAAGAATGTATATTTGTAGGAAAATATATATACAAAATACAAATAAAATAACAAAAAATTTGTATAAAAATATATAAAAAAATACACAAAAATAATTTAAATTTGTTTGAAAATACATATGCAAAATACACATAAAAGTAGGCAAAATTTAATTGAAATACATATACAAAATACACATAAAATAATGTAAATTTGTTTGAAAATATATAAACAAATACACATAAGATAACATAAATTTCCATAAAATATATATACAAAATATACATTAAATAATGTAAATATGTCAAAAAAAAATATATATATATATATATATATATATATATATATATATATATATATATATATATATCTATATATATATATATATATATATATATATATATATATATATATATATATATATATATATATATATATACAAAATACACAGAATAACGTAAAATCGTATCAAAATAAATAAACAGAATATCAATAAAATATTGTAAATTTGTATGAAAATAAAGATGCAAAATACATATAATAACGCATATTTGTTTAAAATATATACAAAAATACACATAAATAATTAAATTTGTATTAAAATAAATATACAAAAGCACATACAATAAGAAAATTTGTATTGAAATAGATATGCAAAATAAACATAAATAATGTAAATTTGTATCAAAATATATACAAATACACATAAAATAGAGTAAACTTCTGAAAATATATATTCAAAATACATAAAATTATGTAAATTAGTATAAAAATATATATATCAAATACACCTAAAATAATGAAAATTATCAAAATAAATAAACAAAATAATAAAAGAACGTATATTTGAAGGAAAATAAATATACAAAATACACATAAAATTTCGAAATTTGAATAAAATATATAGAAAACACAAAATTAATTAAATTTTATGAAATAGATATACAAAATACATATAGTTAATTAATGCATATAAATATACAAAATACACATAAAATAATGTAAATTTGTATGAAATATATATAAAAAATATATATATAATAATTTAAAATCTTATAAATATAAATACAAGGAATATAAATGAAATAAGGTAATTTTGTATGAAAATAAAGATGCAAAATACCTATAAAATAACATATTTTTAAAAATACATATACAAAATACACATAGAATAATTAAATTTGCATTAAAATATATATAAAATGCACATGAAGAATAAGTTAATTTGTATTGAAAAATATAAAATGCACATAAAACAATGTATATTTGTTTCAAAATAAATATACGAATATACTTAAAATAACGTATATTTCTATAGAAATATATATATAAAACACACATGAAATGACGTAAATACGTATAAAAATATATATACAGAATACACATTAAATAATGTAAATTCGCGTCAAAATAAATAAACAAAATATCAATAAAAGAATGTGTATTTGTTTGAAAATAGATAAACAAAATACACATAAAATATTGTAAATTTGTATAAATAATACATACAATAATTATTTTATGTGTATTTTGTATATCTATTTTCATAGAAATACAAATTCTTTTATTGATATCTTGTTTATTTATTTTGACGCGATTTTACATTATTTAAAGTGTATTTTGTATATATATTTTTATACGTATTTACATCATTTCATGTGTATTTTGTATATATATTTCTATAGAAATCTACGTTATTTTATGTGTATTCGTATATAGATTTTGAAACAAATTTACACTGTTTTATGTTTATTTTGCATATTTTTTCAATACAAATTTACCTTATTGTATATGCATTTTGTATATTAATTTTAATACAAATCTAATTATTGTATGTGTATTTTTGTATATGAATTTTTTTCAAATATGCTTTATTTTATGGGTATTTTGCACCTTTATTTTCATACAAAGTTACATTATTTTATTGATATTCTGTGTATTTATTTTTGATACGATTTTACATTTTTCTATGTGTATTTTGTATATAAATTTAATACAAATGTACGTTACTTTATGTGTATTTGTTTTCATTTCATACAAATTTACATTATTTTATGTGTATTTTGTACATGTATTTAAATACAAATTTAACTAATTATATGTGTATTTTGTATTTCTATTTTTATACAAATTGAAATTATTTTTGTATATTTTTGAATATATTTTTATATAAATTTTCGTTATTTTACGTGTACTTTGTATATTTATTTTCCTACAAATATAAGTTCTTTTATCGGAATTTTGTCTATTTATTTTGATACGAAATTACATTATTTGAGGTATATTTGGTATATATATTTTTATAATTATTTACTTCATTATTTATGTATTTTCTATGTATATTTTCATAGAAATTTACTCTATTTTATGAGTATTCGTATATATATATTTTGATACAAATTTACATTATTAATGTGTATTTTGCTTATCTATTTCCATACAAATTTACTTTATTGTATGTGCATTTTGTATTTTTATTTTAATACAAATTTAACTATTTTATGTGTATTTTTGTATATATATTTTTATTCAAATATGCGTTACTATATGGGTATTTTGCATCTTTATTTTCATACAAATTTACTTTATTTTATTGATATTCTGTTTATTTATTTTGATACGATTTTACATTATTCTATGTGTATTTTGTAAATATATTTTATACATATTTACATTATTTAATGTATATTTTGTGGATATATTTTATCCAAATTTACGTTATTTTATGTGTATTTTTTATATATTTTCATACAAATTTACATTATTTTATGTGTATTTTGTAAATGTATTTCAATATAAATTTGCCTTATTTTATGTGTATTTTGCATATCTTTTTTTAAACAAATCTAAATTATTTTTGTGTATTTTTGTATATATTTTTATACAAATTTTACTTATTTTATTTGTATTTTGTATATATATTTTCCAACAAATATACATTCTTTTATTGGATTTTTGTTTGTTTATTTTGATACGAATTTACATTATTTTATGTGTATTTTGTATATATATTTTTCTACGTATTTACATTATTTTATGTGTATTTTGTTTATATATTTTTCTAAAAAACTACGTTATTTTATTGTGAGTATTCTGATATATTTTGATACAAATTTTATCCCAATTCATGTTATTTTATGTGTATTTGTATATATATTTTCATACAAATTTATATTATTTTATGTGTATTTTTGTATATATTTCATTACAAATCTACCTTATTTTATATTTATTTTGTATATTTATTTCATTCAATTTTAAATTATTTTATGTGTATATTTATATTTGTATTTAGGTTATTTTATGTGTATTTTCTATTTACAATTTCATCCAAAATTACATTATTTTATTAGTATTTTGTTAATTTAATTCGATACGAATTTAGATTATTTCATAGTTATTTTGTATACATATTTTTCTACGCATTTACATTATTTAATGAGTGTTTTTTATATATATTTTTTTTTCAAATTTACTTTATTTTTTGTGCATTTTTGTACATATATTTTTATAGAAATATGCGTTATTTTATGTGTATTTTGTATATGTTTTCTCATACAAATTTACATTAAATTATTCGTATTTTGTTTATTTATTTTGATACGAATTACATGATTATATGTGCATTTTGTACATATTTTTTATACGTATTTTCATTATTTAATGTGTATTTTGTTTATATATTTTTAAAAAAATTTACGTTATTATATGAGTATTTGAATAAATATTTTGATACAAATTTACATTATTTTATGTATTTTGTATATATATTTCAATTCAAATTTAGCTTATTTTGTGTGTATTTTGTATGGGTAGGCGGTGGCCGAAGTGATAGCGTACTGGACCCACATTCGCCGCGTGATGGACGACGCGGGTTCGAATCCTCACGCTACTACTCGGATTTTTCAGTCACCGCCGAGTGGCTTAAAACTACCCACATGCTGTCCTGAAGACCACCCATCAACCCGGACTCTAGAGGAAGCCGTCCAAGCGAATCAAGAACGAGTTCCGGGGGGCAGCATGAGCCAATGCAAGATGGCGCCACTATAAACATTCGCCTGCGCCAGAACGGGCTGGGCCGCCCAACAGGCCCCACCTGGAAGAAGCCTTGGGCCGACCAACAGGCCCCACCGGGAATATGCCTACCGGCGCAATAGGCAAAAACTTAAAAAAAAAAAAAAAAAAAAAAAAAAATCTATTTTCATACAAATTTAATTACTTTTGTGTATTTTTGTATATAGTTTTATATAAATTTACGTTATTTTATGTGTATTTTGTATATTTATATTTATACAAATACACATTCTTTTATTTTTATTTTGTTGATTTATTTTTATACGAATTTACATTATTTTAAGTGTATTTTGTATACATTTTTTTATATGTATTTCCTTCATTTTATGTGTATTTACTCTCTCTCTCTCTCTCTCTCTCTCTCTCTCTCTCTCTCTCTCTCTCTCTCTCTCTCTCTCTCTCTCTCTCTCTCTCTCTATCTATATATATATATATATATATATATATATATATATATATATATATATATATATATATATATATATATATATATATATATATATATATTATAGAAATCTACGTTATTTTATGTGTATTCGTATATATATTTTGAAACAAATTTATATAGTTTTATATGTATTTTGCGTATCTATTTCAATACAAATTTACCTTATTGTATGTTCATTTTGTATATTTATTCTAATACAAATTCAAATATTTTATGTGTATTTTGGTAATATATTTTGATCAAAAATGCGTTATTTGATGGGTATTTTGCATCTTAATTTTCATACAAATTTACATTATTTAATTAATATTCTGTGTATTTATTTTGATACGATATTACATTATTCTATTTGTGTTCTGTATATATCTTTTTATATATATTTACATTATTCAATGTGTATTTTGTATATATATTTCATAAAAATTTACGTTATTTTAAGTGTATTTGTTTATATATTTTCATTCAAATTTACATTATTTCACGTGTATTTTCTATATGTATTTCAATACAAATTTACCTAATTTTATGTGTATTTTGTATATTTATTTTCATACAAATATGAACTATTTTTGTGTATTCTTGTATATAGTTTTATACAGATTTACGTTATTTTATGTGTATTTTGTATATGTATTTTTTATACAAATACACATTCTTTTATTGATATTTTGTTTATTTAATTTGACACGAATTAATATTATTTAATGTGTATTTTGTGTATATATTTTTATACTATCTACATCATTTCATGTGTATTTTGTGTATGTATTTCTATAGAAATCTACGCTATTTTATGTGTATTCGTATATATATTTTGAAACAAATCTACATTATTTTAAGTGTATTTTTTATATATATATATATATATATATATATATATATATATATATATATATATATATATTTTTATATATATATATATATATATATATATATATATATATATATATATATATATATATATATATATATCTATATATATTTACAAATTTGCCTTATTTTATGTTCATTTTTATATTTATTTTCATTCAAATTCAAGGTATTTTATGTGTATATATTTATTTGTATTTGCGTTATTTTATGTGTATTTTCTATATATATTTTATCGGTATTTTGTACATATTTCAAAAGAAATTTACCTAGTTTTATGTGTATTTTGTATATCTATTTTCATATAAATTCAATTTATTTTTGGGTATTTTTGTATATATTTTAATACAAATTTTACGTATGTTATGTGTATTTTGTAAATTTATTTTCATTCAAATATATAGTATTTTATTGGTATTTTGTTGATTTATTTTGATACGAGTTCACATTATTTTATATGTACTTTGTATATATATTTTCATACGCATTTACATTATTTAATGTTTATTTTGAATATATATTTTTATACAAATTCATGTTATTTTATATGTATTTGTATATATATTTTCATGCAAATTTACATTATTTTATGTGTATTTTGTACATATATTTCACTACAATTTTACCTTATTTTATATTTATTTTGCATATTAATCTCATTCAATTTTAAATTATTTTATGTGTATATTTGTGTTTGTATTTAGGTTATTTTATATGTATTTTCTATATATATTTTCTTCCAATATTACATTATTTTATTGTTATTTTGTTAATTTAATTCGATACGAATTTAGATTATTTGATAGGTATTTTGTATACATATTTTTATACGCATTTACATTATTTAATGTGTGTTTTGTATATATATTTTCATGCAAATTTACTTTATTTTATGTGCATTTTTGTACATATATTTTTAAAGAAATTTGCGTTATTTTATGTGTATTTTGTATATGTTTTCTCATACAAATTTACATTATTTTATTGGTATTTTGTTTATTTATTTTGATACGAATTATATTATTATATGTGTATTTTATACATATTTTTTATACATATTTACATTATTTAATGAGTATTTTGTTTATATATTTTTGTAAAAATTTACGTTATTATATGTGTATTTGTATACATATTTTGATACAAATCTACATTATTTTATGTATTTTGTATAGATATTTCAATTCAAATTAAGCTTATTTTAAGTGTATTTTTTAAATCTATTTTCAAAAAAAATTAATTACTTTTGTGTATTTTTGTATACAGTTTTATAAAAATTTACGTTATTTTATGTGTATTTTGAATTTTTTTATTTATAGAAATACACATTCTTTTATTGGTATTTTGTTTATTTATTTTGATACGAATTTACATTATTTTATGTGTATTTTGTGTACATTTTTTTATACGTATTTACTTAATTTTATATGTATTTTCTAAATATATTTTTATAGAAATCTACTTTATTTTATGTGTATTCGTATATATATTTTGAAACAAATTTACATTGTTTTATATGTATTTTGCACATCAATTTTAATACAAATTTAACTTATTGTTTGTGTATTTTGTATATTTATTTTAATACAAATTCAAATATTTTATGTGTATTTTGGTATATATATTTTTATAAAAAAAAATGCGTTATTTTATGGGTATTTTGCATCTTAATTTACATACAAATTTACATTATTTTATTAACATACTGTGTATTTATTTTGATACAATTTTACATTATTCTATTTGTGTTTTGTATATATTTTTTTATACATATTTACATTATTTAATGTGTTTTTTGTATATATATTTTATAAAAATTTACGATTTTTTAGATATATTTGTTTATAGGTATATTTTCATTCAAATTTAAATATTGTTTTATGTGTATTTTGTACATGTATTTCAATACAAAGTTACCTAATTTTATGTGTATTTTGTATATTTATTTTCATACAAATTTACATTATTTTTCTTTATTTTTGTATATAGGTTTATTCAAATTTAGGTTATTTTATGAGTATTTTGTATATTTATATTCATACAAATACACATTCTTTTATTGATATTTAGTTTTTTTTTATTTTGACACGAACTTACATTATTTAATGTGTATTTTGTATTTATATATATATATATATATATATATATATATATATATATATATATATATATATATATATATATATATATATATATATATATATATATATATATATATATATATATATATATATTTATATATATTTATACGTATTTATATCATTTCATATGAATTTTGAATTTTGAACATATATATTTCTATAGAAATCTACGTTATTTTATGTGTATTCGTATATATATTTTGAAACCAATTCACATTGTATTTTTGTATATATTTCTATAAAAATTTTCGTTACCTTATTTTTATTTTGTATATTTATTTTCCAACAAATATACGTTCTTTTATCAGAATTTTTTTTATTTACTTTGATACGAATTTACATTATTTGAGGTATATTTGGTATATATTTTTATACTTATTTACATCATTTTATATGTATTTTGTATGTATATTTTGATAGGAATTTAATCTATTTTATGAGTATTCGTATATATATTTTGATACAAATTTACATTATTGATGTGTATTTTGCATATCTATTTCAATACAAATTTATTTTATTGTATGTGCATTTTGTATATTTATTTTAATATAAATTTTATTATTTTATATGTATTTTTGTATATATATTTTTATACAAATATGCGTTATTATATGGGTATTTTGCATCTTTATTTTCATAGAAGTTTACATTATTATATTGATATTCTGTTTATTTATTTTGATACGATTTAATATTATACTATGTGTATTTTCTATATACAAATTTACATATTTTATTAATATTCTGTGTATTTATTTTGATACTATTTTACATAATTCTATTTGTGTTTTGTATATATTTTTTTATACATATTTACATTATTTAATGTGTATTTTATATATATATATATATATATATATATATATATATATATATATATATATATATATATATATATATATATATATATATATATATATATATGTATATATATTATACAAATTTACGTTATTTTAAGTGTATTTTGTATAAGTATATCAAAACAAATTTACGTAGTTTTATGTGTATTTTGTATATTTATTTTCATACAAATTTAAATTATTTTTGTGTATTTTTGTATATAGTTTTATACAAATTTACGTTATTTTATGTGTATTTTGTATATCTATTTTCATACAAATACACATTATTTTATTGATATTTTGTTTATTTATTTTGACACGAATTTACATTATTTAATGTGTTTTTTGTATTTATATTTTTATACGTATTTACATCATTTCATGTGTATTTTGTATATATATTTCTATAGAAATCTACGTTATTTTATGTGTATTCGAATATATATATATATATATATATATATATATATATATATATATATATATATATATATATATATATATATATATATATATATATATATATATATATATATATATATATATATATATATATCTATATATATATATATATATATATATATATATATATATATATATATATATATATATATATATATTAAAACAAATTTACATTATTTAATGTATATTTTGTATATATATTTTTTGCAAATTTACATTATTTTATGCGTAGTTGTTTATATATTTTCATACAATTTTACAATATTTAATGTGTATTTTGAGTATGTATTTCAATTCAAATTTGCCTAATTTTATCTATAGTTTGCATAATATATACTTTCAAAGGAATTTAAATTATTTTTGTGTACATTATTTTATGTGTATTTTGTATATATATTTCAATACAAATTTACCTAATTTTATGTGTATTTTGTATATTTATTTTCATACAAATTTAAATTATTTTTGTGCATTTTTGTATATAGTTTTACACAAATTTAGGTTATTTTATGTGTATTTTGTATATCTATGTTCATACTAATACACATTCTTCTATTGATATTTTGTTTATTTATTTTGACGCGATTTTACATTATTCAATGTGTATTTTGTGTATATATTTTTATACGTATTTAGATCATTTCATGCGTCTTTTGTATATATATTTCTATAGAAATCTACGTTATTTTATGTGTATTCGTATATAGATTTTGAAACAAATTTACACTTTTATGTGTATTTTGCATATTTTTTCAAAACAAATTTATCTTATTGTATATGCATTTTGTGTATTAATTTTAATACAAATCTAATTATTCTATGTGTATTTTTGTATATGTATTTTTATAAAAATATGCTTTATTTTATGGGTATTTTTCATCTTTATTTGCAGACAAATTTACATTATTTTATTGATATTCTGCTTATTCATTTTGATACGATCTGACATTATACTATATGTATTTTGTATATATTTTTCATACAAATTTACGTTATGTTATATGTATTTGTTTATATATTTTGACACAAATTTACATTATTTTATGGGTATGTTGTAAATATATTTTTAAAAAGTTTACCTAGTTTTATGTGTATTTTGTATATCTGTTATCATACAAATTCAAATTATTTTTATGTATGTATTTGTAAATTTATTTTCATTGAAATATATATTATTTTATTGGTATTTTGTTGATTTATTTTGAAATGAATTTACATTATTTTATATGTACTTTGTATATATATTTTTATATGCATTTACTTTATTTAATATTTATTTTGAATATATTTTTTTTATACAAATTGATGGTATTTTATGTGTATTTGTATATATATTTTCATATAAATTTACATTATTTTATGTGTATTTTGTACATATATTTCATTACAAATTTTTGTATATTTATTTCATTTAATATTAAATTATTTTATGTGTATATTTTTATTTGTATTTAAGTTATTTTATGTGTATTTTCTATATATATTTTCATCCAAAAATTACATTATTTTATTGGTATTTTGTTAATTTAATTCGATAAGAATTTAGAATATTTCATAGGTATTTTGTATCCATATTTTTATACGCATTTACATTATTTAATGTGTGTTTTGTATATATATTTTTATGCAAATTTACTTTATTTTATGTGAATTTTTGTACATATATTTTTATAGAAATTTCCGTTCTTTTATGTGTATTTTGTATATGTTTTCTCATACAAATTTACATTATTTTATTGGTATTTTGTTTAATGATTTTGATACGAATTACATTATTATATGTGTATTTTGTACATATCTATTATACGTATTTACATTATTTAATGTGTATTTTGTTTATATATTTTTATACAAATTTACGTTATTATATGTGTATTTGTATATATAGTTTGATAAAAATTTACATTATTTTATGTATTTTGTATACATATTTCAATTGAAATTTAGCTTATTTTAAGTGTATTTTGTATATCTATTTTCATACAAATTTAACTACTTTAGGGTATTTTTGAATAAGATTTTATACAGATTTACGTTACTTTATGTGCATTTTGTATATTCTTATTTATACAAATACTCATTCTTTTATTGGTATTTTGTTTATCTATTTTGATAACAATTTACATTATTTTATGTGTATTTTGTTTACATTTTTTTATTAGTATTTACTTAATTTTATGTGTATTTTGTATATATATTTTTATAGAAATCTTCATTATTTTGTGTATTCGTATATATATTTTGAAACAAATTTACATTGTTTTATATGTATTTTGCATATCTATTTCAATACAAATTTACCTTAATGAATGTGCATTTTGTATATTTATTTTTATACAAATTTAAATATTTTATGTGTATTTTGGTATATATATATATATATATATATATATATATATATATATATATATATATATATATATATATATATATATATATATATATATATATATATATATATATATATATATATATATATATATATATATATATATATATATATATATATATATATATATATATATATATATATATATATATATATATATATATATATATATATATATATATATATATATATAAAATGCGTTATTTTATGGGTATTTTGCTTCTTTATTTTCATCCGAATTTACATTATTTTATTAATATTCTGTGTATTTATTTTGATACGTTTTTATACTATTCTATTTGTGTTTTGTATAAATTTTTTTCATACATATATGCATTATTTAATGTGTATTTTGTATATATATTTTATACAATTTTACGTTATTTAAAGTGTATTTGTTTATATATTTTCATTCAAATTTACATTATCTTATGTGTATTTTGTATATGTTTTTCAATACAAATCTACCTAATTTTATGTGTATTTTGTATTTTTATTTTCATACAAATTTAAATTATTTTTGTGTATTTTTGTATGTATTTTTCATATATAATTTTTATAGAAATTTACGTTTTTATGTGTATTCGTATATATATTTTGAAGTAAATTTACATTGTTTTATGTGTGTTTTGCATATCTATTTCAATACAAATTTACCATATTGTATGTGCATTTTTTATATTTATTTAAATACAAATTTAATTATTTGATGTGTGTTTTTGAATACCTATTTTTATAAAAAAATAAATTATGGGTATTTTGCATCTTTATTTTTATACAAATTTACATTATTTTATTGATATTCTTTGTATTTATTTTGATACGATTTTACATTATTCTATGTGTATTTTGTATGTATTTTATCTTACATATTTACTTTATTTAATGTGCATTTTCTATATATATTTTATACAAATATATGTTACTTTATGTCTATTTGTTTATATATTTTCATAGAAATTTTATGTGTATTTTATATATGTATTTTAATACAAATTTACCAAATTTTATGTGTATTTTGTATATATATTTCCATACAAATTGAAACTATTTTTGTGTATTTTTTTATATATTTTTATACAAATTTTAGTTATTTTATAAATTATTTTGAATATTTATTTTCCTACATATATACATTCTTTTATTGAAATATACTTTATTGAATTTGAGACGAATTTACCTTATTTTAGGTGTATTTTGTATATATATTTTTTATACATATTTACATAATTTTTTGTGTATTTTGTATTTATATTTTATAGAAATTTACTTTATTTTATGTGTTTTCGTATATATATTTTAATACAAATTTACATTATTTGATGTGTATTTTGCATATCTATTTCAATACAAATTTACCTTATTGTACGTGCATTTTGTATATTTATTTTAATACAAATTTAATTATTTTATGTGTATTTTTGTATATATTTTTTTCTACAAATATCCGTTTTTTTATGGGTATTTTGCATCTTTATTTTTGTAGAAATTAACATTATTTTATTGATATTCTGCTCATTTATTTTGATACGATTTTACATTATTCTATGTGTATTTTGTATATATTTTTCATAAATTTTTCCATTATTTAATGTGTATTTTGTATATATATTTGATACAAATTTACATTATTTTATGTGTATTTGTTTATATATTTTGACACAAATTTACAATATTTTATGGGTATTTTGTATATATATTTCAAAAGAAATTTACCTAGTTTTATGTGTATTTTGTATATCTATTTTCATTTAAATTCAAATTATTTCTTGGTATTTTTGTTTATATTTTAAAACAAATTTTAGTTATGTTATGTGTATTTTGTAAATTTATTTCATTCAAATATATATTATTTTATTGGTATTTTGTTGATTTATTTTGATACGAATTTACATTATTTTATATGTACTTTGTATATATATTTTTATACGCATTTACATTATTTAATGTTTATTTTGAATACATATATTTATACAATTTCATGTTATTTTATGTGTATTTGTATATATTTTTTCATACAAATTGACATTATTTTATGTGTATTTTGTACATATATTTTATTACAAATCTACTTTATTTTATGTTTATTTTTTATATTTATTTCATTCAATTTAAAATAATTTTATGTGTATATTTGTATTTGTATTTAGGTTATTTTATGTGTATTTTCTATATATATTTTCATCTATAATTACATTATTTTATTGGTATTTTTTTAATTTAATTCGATACGAATTTACATTATTTCATAGGTGTTTTGTATACATTTTTTTTTATACGCATTTACATTATTTAATGAGTGTTTTGTATATATATTTTTATGCAAATTTACTTTATTTTATGTGCATTTTTATACATATATTTTAATGGAAATTTGCGTTATTTTATGTGTATCTTGTATATGTTTTCACATACAAATGTACATTAATTTATTGGTATATTGTTTATCTATTTTGATACTAATTATTATGTGTGCATTTTGTACATATTTTTTTATACGTATTTAAAGTATTCAATGAGTATTTTGTTTATATATTTTTATACAAATTTACGTTATTAAATGTGTATTTGTATAAATATTTTGATACAAATTTACTTTATTTTATGTATTTTGTATATATATTTCAATTCAAATTTTACGTGTATTTTGTATATCTATTTTCATCCAAATTTAATTATTTTTGTGTATTTTTGTATATAGTTTTATACAAATGTACGTTATTTTATGTGTATTTTGTATATTTATATTTATACAAATACACATTCTTTTATTGGTATTTCTTTTTTTTATTCGAATTTACATTATTTTATGTATATTTTGTATACATTTTTTTCTACGTATTTACTTCATTTTATGTGTATTTTGTATAAATATATTTTTTATAAAAATCTACGTTATTTTATGTGCATTCATATATATATTTTGAAACAAATTTACATTGTTTTATATGTATTTTTGCCTATCTCTTTCAATACAAATTTACCTTATTGTATGTGCATTTTGTATATTTATTTCAATATAAATTTAAATGTTTTATGTGTATTTTGTTATATATATTTTTATAAAAAAATGCGCTATTTTATGGGAATTTTGCATCTCTATTTTCATACAAATTAACATTATTTTATAAATATTCTGTATATTTATTTTGTTACGATTTTACATTATTCTATTTGTTTTTTGTATATATTTTTTTATACATATTTACATTATTTAATGTGTATCTTGCATATATATTTTATACAAATTTACGTTATTTTATGTGTATATGTTTATATATTTTCATACAAATTTACATTATTTTATATGTATTTTGTATTTGTATTTCAATACAAATTTGCCTAATTTTATGTTTATTTTGCATATCTATTTTCAAACAAATTTAATTTATTTTTGTGTATATTTGTATATATTTTTATAAAAATTTTCGTTATTTTATTTGTATTTTGTATATATATTTTCCTACAAATATACATTCTTTTATTGGAATTTTGTTTATTTATTTTGACGCGAATTTACATTATTTTATGTATATTTTGTATATATGTTTTTCTACGTATTTAGATTATTTTATGTGTATTTTGTATATACATTTTCATAAAAATTTACGTTATTCTATTGTGTGTTTTCATATATATTTTGATACAAATTTTATACAAATTCATGTTATTTTAAGTGTATATGTATATATATTTTCATTCAAATTTATATTTTTTTGTGTATTTTTACATATATTTCATTACAAATTTACCTTATTTTATATTTATTTTGTATATTTACTACATTCAATTTTAAATTATTTTATGTGTATATTTGTATTTGTATTTAGGTTATTTTATGAGTATATTATATATATATTTTCATCCAAAGCTACATTATTTTATTGGTATTTTCTTAATTCAATTCGTTACGAATTTAGATTATTTCATAGGTATTTTGTATACATATTTTTATACTCATTTAAATTATCTAATGTGTGTTTTCTATATATATTTTCATGCAAATTTATTTTATGTGTATTTTGTATAAGTTTTCTCATACAAATTTATATTATTTTATTGGTATTTTGTTTATTTATTTTGATACGAATTACAGGATTATATGTGTATTTTGTACATATTTTTTATACGTATTTACATTATTTAATGTGTATTTTGTTTATATATTTTTATACAAATTTACGTTATTATATGTGTATTTGTATAAATATTTTGATACAAATTTACTTTATTTTATAGATTTTGTACATATATTTCAATTCAAATTTAGCTTATTTTGTGTGTATTTTGTATATCTATTTTCATACAAATTTCATTACTTCTGTGTATTTTTGTATATAGTTTTATATAAATTTACGTTATTTTATGTATATTTTGTATATTTATAGTTATGCAAATACACATTCTTTTATTGGTATTTTGTATATTTATTTTGAAACGAATTTACATTTTATGTGTATTTTGTATACATTTTTTTATACGTATTTACATCA
Source organism: Eriocheir sinensis (assembly GCF_024679095.1). Lineage (NCBI taxonomy): Eukaryota > Metazoa > Arthropoda > Malacostraca > Decapoda > Varunidae > Eriocheir > Eriocheir sinensis. The sequence continues at coordinate 98,783 of NW_026111618.1, read as the reverse complement.
TTTTATGTGTATTTTGTATATATATTTTTATAGAAATCTACGTTATTTTATGTGTATTCGTATATATATTTGAAACAAATTTACATTGTTTTATTTGTTATTTGCATATCTATTTCCTTACAAATCTACCTTATTGTATGTGTATTTTGTATATTTATTCTAATACAAATTTATTTTTGTGTGTATTTTGGTATATATATTTTTATAAAAAAAAATGCGTTATTTTATGAGTATTTTGCTTCTTTATTTTCATACAAATTTACTTTATTTTATTAATATTCTGTGTATTTATTTTGATACGATTTTACATTATTCTATTTGTGTTTTGTATATATATATTTTTATACATATTTACATTATTTAATTTGTACTTTGTATATATATTTTATACAAATTTACGTTATTTTAAGAGTATTTGTTTATGTATTTTCATTCAAATTTACATTATTTTATGTGTATTTTGTATATGTATGTCAATTCAAATTTACCTAATTTTATGTGTATTTTGTTTATTTATTTTCATACAAATTTAAATTATTTTTGTGTATTTTTGTTTATAGTTTTATACAAATTTAGGTTATTTTATGTGTATTTTGTATATCTATTTTCATACAAATACACATTCTTTTATTGATATTTCGTTTATTTATTTTGACACAAATTTACATTATTTAATGTGTATTTTGTATATATATTTTTATACGTATTTAAATAATTTCATGTGTATTTTGTATATATATTTCTATAGAAATCTACGTTATTTTATGTGTCTTCGTATATATATTTTGAAACAAATTTACACTGTTTTATGTGTATTTTGCATATTTTGTCAATACAAATTTACCTTATTGTATGTGCATTTTGTATATTAATTTTAACACAAATTTAATTATTCTATGAGTATTTTTTTATATGTATTTTTATAAAAAATATGCTTTATTTTATGTGTATTTTGCATTTTTATTTATATTTATATTTATTTTATTGATATTCTGTGTATTTATTTTGATACAATTTTACATTATTCTATATGTATTTTGTATATATATTTTATACAAATGTACGTTATTTTATGTGTATTTGTTTTGATTTCCTACAAATTTACATTATTTTATGTTTATTTTGTACATGTATTTTAATACAAATTTAACTAATTATATGTGTATTTTGTATATCTATTTTCATACAAATTGAATTTCTTTTTCGTTATTTTATGTTTATTTTGAATATTTTTTTTCCTACAAATCGGAATTTTGTTAATTTATTTTGATACGAATTTACATTATTTTAGGTGTACTTGGAATATATATTTTTATACTTAATTACATCATTTTATATGTATTTTGTGTGTATATTTTCATAGAAATTTACTCTATTTTATGTGTATTCGTATATACATTTTGATACAAATTTACATTATTTATGTGTATTTTGCATATCTATTTGAATACAAATTTACTTTATCGTATGTGCATTTTTATATATTTATTTTAATACAAATTAAATTATTTTAAGTGTATTTTTGTACATATATTTTTATGCAAATATGCGTTATTATATGGGTATTTTGCATCTTTATTTTCATACAAATTTACATTACTTTTTTGATATTCTGTTTATTTATTTTGATACGATTTAACATTATTCTTTGTGTATTTTGTATATATTTTATTTTATACATATTTACATTATTTAATGTTTATTTTGTATATATATTTTTTTCAATTCACGTTATTTTATGTGTATTTTGTATATGTATTTCAATACAAATTTGCCTAATTTTAGGTGTATTTTGCATATCTATTTACAAACAAATTTTATTTATTTTTGTGTATTTTTGAATATATTTTTCTATAAATTTTAGTTATTTTATTTGTATTTTGTATATATATTTTCCTACAAATATACATTCTTTTATTAGAGTTTTGTTTATTTATTTTGATACGAATTTACATTATTTTATGTGTATATTGTATTTATATATTTCTACGTATTTAAATTATTTTGAGTATTTTCTACATACATTTTTATGAAAATTTACGTTATTTTATTATGTGTATTCGTATATATTTTATGTGTATTTGTGTAAATATTTTCATACAAATTTATATGTGTATTTTGTTTACATTTTTTTATACGTATTTACTTAATTTTATGTGTATTTTGGATATATATTTTTATATAAATCTACATTATTTTGTGTATTCGTATTATGAAACAAATTTACATATGTAATTTGCATATCTATTTCAATTCAAATTTACCTTAATGAATGTGCATTTTGTATATGTATTTTAAAAGAAATTTAAATATTTTATGTGTATTTTGGTATCTATCTATCTATCTATCTATCTATCTATCTCATTCATTCATCTATATATATATATATATATATATATATATATATATATATATATATATATATATATATATATATATATATATATATATATATATATATATATATATATATATATATATATATATATATATATTTATATATTATAAAAAGTGCGTTATTTTATGGGTATTTTGCATCTTTATTTTCATACAAATTTACATTATTTTATTAATATTCTGTGTACTTATTTTGATACGATTTTACACTATTCCATCTGTGTTTTGTATATTTTTTTCATATATATTTGCATTATTTAATGTGTATTTTGAATATATATTTCATACAAATTTACGTTATTGAAAGAGTATTTTTTTATATATTTTTATTCAAATTTACATTATTTTATGTGTATTTTGTATATGTATTTCAATACAAATTTACCTAATCTTATGTGTATTTTGTATATTTATTTTCATACAAATTTAAATTATTTTTGTGTATTTTTTTATGTATTTTTTATATATACTTTTATAGAAATTTACGTTTTTTTATGGGTATTCATTAATATATTTTGAAATAAATTTACATTCTTTTATGTGTGTTTTGTATATCTATTTCAATACAAATTTACCATATTGTATGTACATCTTGTATATTTATTTTAATATAATTTAATTATTTAATGTCTGTTTTTTATACATATTTTTATAAAAATATGCTATTTTTATGGGTATTTTCCATTCTGTGTATTCTGTGTATTTATTTTGATACGATTTTACGTTATTCTATGTGTATTTTGTGTGTATTTTATTTTACATATACAAAATACATAAAATAATGTAAATTTGTATCAAAATATTTATACAAATACACATATAATAACGTAAATTTGTATAAAAGCACTTAAACAAAATACACATTAAATAATGTAAATACGTTTAAAAAAATATGTACAAAATACACGTATAATCATGTAATTCGTATCAAAGTAAATAAACAAAATACCAATAAAAGAATGTAAATTTGAATGAGAAAACATATACGAAATACACATAAATGTACGCAAATTTCTTTAAAAATATATGTACAAAAATGCACATAAAATAAAGTAAATTTGTATAAAAATATATGTACAAAATACACATTAAATAATGTAAATGCGTTTAAAAATATGTATACAAAATAACTTTGAAATAATCTAAATTCGTATCAAATTAAATTAACAGAATACCAATAAAATAATAAATTTTGGATGAAAATATATATAGAAAATACACATAAAACAACCTAAATACAAATACAAATATACACATAGATTAATTTAAAATTGAATGAAATGAATTTACAAAGTAAACATAAAATAAGGTAAATTTGTAATGAAATATATGCAAAGATACACAAAAAATAATGTAAATTTATATGAAAATATATATTCAATACACATAAAATAACATGAATTTGTATAAAATTTGTATCAAAATATATACGAATAGACACAATAAAATAACGTAAATTTTTATGAAAATGTATATACAAAATACACATAAAATGATTTAAATACGTAGAAAAATATATATACAAAATACACATAAAGTAATGTAAATTTGTATCAAAATAAATAAACAAAATTCCAATAAATGAATGTATATATGTAGGAAAATATATGTACAAAATACAAATAAAATAAGTAAAATTTGTATAAAAATTTATACAAAAATACACAAAAATAATTTAAATTTGTTTGAAAATAGATATGCAAAATACACATGAAATTAGGCAAATTTGTATTGAAAAACATATACAAAACACACATAAAATAATGTAAATTTGTATGAAAATATATAAACAAATACACATAAATAAAGTAGTTTTAATAAAAAATATATACAAAATATACATTAAATGATGTAAATATGTATAAATATATATACATATTTACATTACATGTATTTTTGTATATATTTTATGCTAATTTACGTTATAAGTGTATTTGTTTATATATTTTCATACAAATTTACATTATTTCATGTGTATTTTATATATGTATTTCAATACAAATTTGCCTAATTTTATGTGTATTTTGCATATCTATTTTCAAACAAATTTAAATTATTTTTGTGTATTTTTGTATAAATTTTTATACAAATTTTAGTTATTTTATTTGTATTTTGTATATATATTTTCCTACATATATACATTCATTTATTGGAATTTTGTTTATTTATTTTGATACAAATTTACATTACTTTATGTGTATTTTGTATATATATTTTTCTACGTATTTAAATCATTTTATGTGTATTTTGTATATATATGTGTATTTTGTATATTTATATTTATATATTTTTACATTACGTACATATTTTTTATACGTATTTACATTATTTAATGTGTATTTTGTTTATATATTTTTATACAAATTTCCGTTATTATATGTGTATTTGAATAAATATTTTTATACAAATGTACATTGTTTTATGTATTCTGTATATGTATTTCAATTCAAATTTAGCTTATTTTATGTGTCTTTTGTATATATATTTTCATACAAATTTAAATATTTTTGTTTATTTTTGTATATAGTTTTATAAAATTTTACGTTATTTTATGTGTATTTTGTATATTTATATTTATAGAAATACACATTATTTTATTGGTATTTTGTTTATTTATTTTGATACGAATTTACATTAATTTATGTGTATTTTGTATACATTTTCTTATACGTATTTACTTCATTTTATGTGTATTTTGTATATATATTTTTTTTTTAGAAATCTACGTTATTTAATGTGTATTGGTATATATATTTTCAAACAAATTTACATTGCTATATATGTATTTTGCATATCTATTTAAATACAAATTTACCTTATTGTATGTGCATTTTGTTTATTTATTATAAAAAAAGTATACAAAATACATATAAAATTATGTAAATTCGTATATATATATATATATATAAAAAAATACCAATAAAGGAATGTGTATTTGTATAAATATAAATATACAAAATACACATAAAATAACGTAAATTTATATACAACTATGTACAAAAATACACAGAAGTAATTAAATTTGTATGAAGATAGACATACAAAACATACATAAAATAAGCTAAGTTTGAATTGAAATATATATACAAAATACATAAAATAATGTAAATTTGTATCAAAATATTTATACAAATACACATATAATAACGTAAATTTGTTTAAAAATATATAAACAAAATACACATTAAATAATGTAAATACGTATAAAAAAATATGTACAAAATACACATATAATCATGTAATTCGTATCAAAATAAATAAACAAAATATTAATAAAATAATGTAAATTTCTGTGAAAAAACATATACAAAATACACATTAAATAACGCAAATTTCGTTATAAAAATATAGGTACAAAAATGCACATAAAATAAAACAAATTTGCATAAAAATATATATACAAAACACACATTAGATAATGTAAATGAGAAAAAAAATATGTATACAAAATACCTATGAAATAATCTAGATTCGTATCGATTTAAATTAAGAAAATACCAATAGAATAATGTAATTTTGGAGGAAAATACAGATAGAAAATACACATAAAATAACCAAAATACAAATACAAATATACACATAAAATAATTTAAAGTTGAATGAAATAAATATACGAAATAAACACAAAATAAGGAAGATTTGTAATGAAATATATGTAAAAATACTCATAAAATAAAATAAATTTGAATGAAAATATATATACAAATACACATATAAGAACAAGAATTTGTATGAAATTTGTTTCAAAATATATACGAATACACACAATAAAATAACGTAATTTTTTATGTGAAATATATATACAAAATACACATAAAATAATGTAAATACGTAGAAAAATATATATACAAAATACACATAAAATAATGTAAATATGTAAGGAAAATATATACAAAATACACCTACAATAATGTAAAATTGTATCAATATAAATATACAAAATATCAATAAAGTAATGTAAAAATATATGAAAATAAAGATGCAAAATATAAATAAAATTATTCATATTTAAAAATATATATATTTACAAAAATACACATAAAATAATATAAATAAGGTAAATTTTCAATGAAATAGATATGCTAAATACACATAAAATAATATAAATTTGTATCAAAACATATACGAATACACAAAATAAAATAACATAAATTTTTATGAAAATATATATACAAAATACACATAAAATAAGGTAAATACGTAGAAAAATATATATTTAAAATACACATGAAATAAAGTAAATTCGTATCAAAATCAATAAACATAATTCCAATAAAAGAATGTCTATTTGTAAGAAAATATATATACAAAACACAAATAAAATAACTAAAATTTGTATAAAAATATATACACAAATACACACAAAAAAAAAAAAGAAATTTGTTTGAAAATAGATATGCAAACTACACATAAAATTAGGCAAATTTGAATTGAAATACATATACAAAATACACATTAAATAATGTAATATTGTATGAAAATATATAAACAAATACACATAAAATAACGTAAATTTGCATAAAATATATATACAAAATATACATTAAATAATGTAAATATGTATAAAAATATATATACAAAATACACATAGAATAATGTAAAATCGTTTCAAAATAAATAAACAAAGGGTCAATAAAATAATGTAAAATTGTATGAAAATAAAGATGCAAAATATCCATATAATAACACATATTTGTATAAAAATATACATAAAAAAACACATAAAATAATTGAATTTGTATTAAAATAAATATACAAAATGCACATACAATAAAGTAAATTTATATTGAAATAGATATGCAAAATGCACATAAATAATGTAAATGTGTATCAAAATATATATACGAATTCACATAAAATAGAGTAAATTTCTATAAAAATATATATACAAAATACATATAAATGATGTAAATAAGTATAAAAATATATATACCAAATACATCTAAATTAATGTAAATTCGTATCAAAATAAATAATCAAAATTCAGAAAAAAGAACATATATTTGTAGTAAAATAGATATACAAAATAAACATAAAATAACAAAAATTTGTATAAAAATATATACAAAAATACGCAAAAATAGTTTCAATTTGTATGAAAATAGATATACAAAATACACATATAATTAGTTAAATTTGTATTTAAATACATGTACAAAATACACATACAATAATGTAAATTTGTATAAAATGAAAACAAATAAACAAAATAACGTACATTTTTATAATATATATATACAAAATACACATAGAATAATGTAAAATCGTATCAAAATAAATACACTGAATATCAATAAAATAATGTAAAATGGTAAGAAAATAATGATGCAAAATACCCATAAAATAAAGCGTATTTTTATAAAAATACATATACAAAAATACACATAGAATAATTACATTTGTAATAAAATTAATATACAAAATGCACATACAATAAGGTAAATTTGATTTGAGAAAATATGCAAAATACACATAAAAAAATGTAAATTTGTTTCAAAATATATATATGAATACACATAAAATAACGTAGATTTCTATAGAAATATATATATATACAAAATACACATTAAATAATGTAAATTCGCGTCAAAATAAATAAACAAAATATCAATAAAAGAATGTTTATTTCTAGGAAAATAGATATACAAAAAACACATAAAATAACCTAAATTTGCATAAAACTATATACAAAAATACTCAAAAATAATTTAAATTTGTATGAAAATAAATATACAAAATACACATAAAATTAGGTAGATTTGTATTGAAATACATATACAAAATACACATAAAATAACGTAAATTTAAATGAAAATATATAAACAAATACACTTAAAATAACGTAAATTTGTATGAAATATATATACAAAATACATACACATTAAACAATGTAAATATGTATAAAAAATATATATACAAAACACAAATCGAATAATGTAAAATCGTATCAAAATAAATACACAGAATATTAATAAAATAATGTTAATTTGTATGAAAATTAAGATGCAAAATACCCATAAAATAACGCATTTTTTTAATAAAAATATATATACCAAAACACACATAAAATATCTGAATTTGTATTAAAATAAATATACAATATGCACATACAATAAGATAAATTTGTATTGAAATAGATATGCAAAATACATATAAAACAATGGAAATTTGTTTCAAAATATATATACGAATACACATAAAATATTTGAATTTGTATTAAAATAAATATACAAAATACATTTAAAATAGGCTAAATTTGAATTGAAATATATATACAATATAAATGAAATAATGTAAATTTGTATCAAAATATTTATACAAATAAGCAAAATACTAATAAAAGAATGTGTATTTGTATAAATATAAATATACAAAATACACATAAAATAACGTAAATTTATATAAAACTATATACAAAAATCCACAGAAGTGATTACATTTTATGTCTGTTTTGTATATCTATTTAGATATACAAAACAGACATAAAATAAATATATATATATATATATATATATATATATATATATATATATATATATATATATATATATATATATATATATATATATATATATATATATATATATATATATATATATATATAAATAATGTAAATATATATAAGATATATGTATATATATATATATATATATATTCATATAAAATAAATAAACAAAATAGCAATAAAATAATGTATATTTGTAGGAAAATAAATATACAAAATACACATAAAATAACGAAAATTTGTATAAAAATATGTACAAAAAACACATAAAATAATTTTAATTTGTATGAAAATAGATATACAAAATACACATATAATTAGTTAAATTTGTATTTAGATATATGTACAAAATACACATAAAATGATGTAAATCTGTATGAAATGAAAACAAACACACATAAAATTACGTAAATTTGTATAAAATATAGATACAAAATACACATAAATAATGTAAAATCGTATCAAAATATATACACAGAATATCAATAAAATAATGTAAATTTGTATGAAAATAAAGATGCAAAATACCCATAAAATAAAGCATATATTTATAAAAATACATATACAAATATACACATTCATTAATTAAATTTGTATTAGAATTAATATACAAAATGCTCATACAATAAGGTAAATTTATATTGAAAAAATATACAAAATACACATAAAACAATGTAAATTTGTTTCAAAATATATATACGAATACACATAAAGTAACGTAGATTTCTAAAGAAATATATATACAAAATACACATGAGATGATATAAATACGTATAAAAATATATATACAAAACAGACATTAAATAAAGTAAATTCGTGTCAAAATAAATAAACAAAATATCAATAAAAGAATATCTATTTGTATGAAAATAGATATACAAAAAACACATAAAATAACGGAAATTTGTATAAAAGTATATAAAAAAAATAATTTGTTTGAAAATAAATATACAAAATACACATAAAATTAGGTAAATTTGTATTGAAATACATATACAAAATACACATAAAATAATGTAAATTTGAATGAAAATACATAAACAATTACACTTAAAATAACGTAAATTTGTATAAAATATATATACAAAATACAAATTAAATAATGTAAGTATGTATAAAAAAATATATACAAAACAAAAATAGAATAATGTAAAATCGTATCAAAATAAATACACAGAATATTAATAAAATAATGTAAATTTGTATGAAAATAAAGAAGCAACATACCCATAAAATAAAGATTTTTTTTATAAAAATAAATATACCAAAATACTAATAATTTTTTTTTAATTTGCATTAAAATAAATATACAAAAATGCACATACAATAAGGTAAATTTGTATTGAAATAGATATGCAAAATACATATAAAAGAATGTAAATTTGTTTCAAAATATATATACGAATACACATAAAATAACGTAGATTTCTATAAAAATATATATACAAAATACATATAATATAAAGTAAATACGTATAAAAAATTGTATACAAAATAAACATAAAATAATATAAATTCGTATCAATATAAATAAACAAAATACCAATGAAAGAATGTGTATTTGTATAAATATAAATATACAAAATATACATAAAATAACGTATATATACAAAATACACATAAAATAACGTAACTTTATTTAAAACTATATACAAACATTCACAAAAGTAATTAAATTTGTATGAAAATAGCTATACAAAATACACATACAAAATGCTAAATTTTAATTGAAATATATATATATATATATATATATATATATATATATATATATATATATATATATATATATATATATATATATATATATATATATATATATATATATATATATATATATATATATATATATATATATATATATACATAAAATAATATGAATTTGTATCAAAATATTTATACAAATACACATATAATAACGTAAATTTGTATAAAAGCACATAAACAAAATACACATTAAATAATGTAAATACGTATAAAAAAATATATACAAAATACACGTATAATCATGTAATTCATATCAAAATAAATAAACAAAATACCATTAAAACAATGTAAATTTGTATGAGAAAACATATACAAAATACACATAAAATTACGCAAATTTCTTTAAAAATATATGTACAAAAATGCACATTAAATAAAGTAAATTTGCATAAAAATATATATACAAAACACACATTAAATAATGTAAATGCGTATAAAAATATGAATACAAAATACCTTTGAAATAATGTAAATTCGTATCGAGTTAAACTAACAAAATACCAATAAAATAAAAAAATTTGGATGAAAATATATATAGAAAATACACATAAAATAACCTAAATACAAATACAAATATTCACATAAAATAATCTAAAATTGAATGAAATGAATATATAAAATAAACATAAAATAAGGTAAATTTGTAATAAAATATATGCAAAGGTACACATAAAATAATGTAAATTTGTATGAAAATATATATTCAAATACACATAAAATAAAATGAATTTGTATAAAATTTGTATCAAAATATATACGAATACACAAAATAAAATAACGTAAATTTTCATGAAAATATATATACAAAATACACATAAAATAATGCAAATATGTAGAAAAATATATATACAAAATACACATAAAGTAATGTAAATTTGTATCAAAATAAGTAGACAAAATTCCATTAAAAGAATGCATATTTGTAGGAAATTATATATATATATATATATATATATATATATATATATATATATATATATATATATATATATATATATATATATATATATATATATATATATATATGAAAACCACCCACATGCTGTCCTGAAGATACACATCAAGTGATGGAGGAAATGGTTTGAAGCCTCAAGTAGTACAGTTCCGGAGGCAGGGCTGAGCCAATGCAAGCCAAGCCAGCTATGGCGCATACTTATAAAACACTCGCCTGCTGAAACAGGCTGGGCGTGACAGGCTACCTGGAAAAGCCTTGGGCCGACCATCCCAGGCCCCACCGAGAATCCACCGACGCGCAATGAAAGCAACGTAAAAAAAAAAAAAAAAATATATATATATATATATATATATATATATATATATATATATATATATATATATATATATATATATATATATATATATATAATACAAATAAAATAATTAAAATTTGTATAAAAATATATATAAAAACACACAAAAATAATTAAAATTTGTTTGAAAATAGATATGCAAAATACACATAAAATTAGGCAAATTTATATTGAAATACATATACAAAACACACATAAAATAAAGTAAATTTATATGAAAATAAATAAACAAATACCCATAAAATAAAGTAATTTAGATAAAGGATATATACAATATATATATTAAATGATGTAAATATGTATAAAAATAAATATACAAAATACACATAGAATAATGTTAAATCGTATCAATATAAATAAACAGAATATCAATAAAATAATGTAAATTTGTATGAAAATAAAGATGCAAAATACCCATATAATAACGCATATTTGTATGAAGATATATATACAAAAATACATATAAAATAATTAAATTTGTATTATAATAAATATACAAAATGCACATACAATAAAGTAAATTTGTATTGAAATAGATATCCAAAATACACATCAATAATGTAAATTTGCATCAAAATATATATACGAAAACTCATAAAATAGAGTAAATTTCTATGAAAATATACATACAAAATACATATAAAATGATATAAATATGTATAAAAATATTTATACCAAATATACCTCAAATAATGTAAATTCGTATCAAAATAAATAAACAAAATTCCGATAAAAGAACGTATATTTGTAGGAAAATAAATATACAAAATACACATAAAATTATATAAAAATATATACAAAAATACACAAAAATAATTCAAATTTGTATGAAAATAGATATACAAAATACACTTATAATTAGTTAAATTTGTATTGAGATACATGTACAAAATACACATAAAATAATGTAAATTTGTATGAAATGAAAATAAATACTCATAAAGTAACGTACATTTGTAAGAATATATATTCAAAAAACATATAGAATAATGTACAATCGTATCAAAATAAATACACAGAATATCTATAAAATAATGTAAATTTGTATGAAAATAAAGATGCAAAATACCCGTAAAATAAAGCATAATTTTATAAAAATATATATACAAAAATACACAGAGAATAATAAAATTTTTATTAAAATTAATATATAAAATGCATACAATAAGGTAGATTTGTATTCAAAAAATATGCAAAATACACATAAAACAGTGTAAATTTTTTTCAAAATCTATATACGAATACTCATAAATCAACGTTGATTTCTATAGAATTATATATACAAACTATACATGAAATGAAGTAAATACGTATTAAAATCTATAAACAAAATACACATTAAATAATGTATATTCGGGTCAAATTAAATAAACAAAATTTCAATAAAAGAATATGTATTTCTGTGAAAATAGATATACAAAATACACATAAAATAAAATAAATTTGTGTAAAACTGTATACAAAAATACATGAAAATAATTTAAATTTGTATGAAATAAATATACAAAATACTCATAAAATTAGGTAAATTTTTATTTAAATACATATACAAAATACACTTAAAATAATGTAAATTTGAATGAAAATATATAAACAAATACACTTAAAATAATGTAAATTTGTATAAAATATATATACAAAATACACTTTAAATAATGTAAATATATATAAAAAAATATACAAAACACAAATAGAATAATGTAAAATCGTATCAAAATAAATACACAGAATGCTAATAAAATAATGTAAGTTTGTATGAAAATTAAGATACAAAATACCCATAAAATAACGCATTTTTTATAAAAATATATATACAAAAATACACATAAAATAATTGAATTTGTATTAAAATATATATACAAAATGCACATACTATAAGGTAAATCTGTATTTAAATAAATATGCAAAATACATATAAACAATGTAAATTTGTTTCAAAATATATATACGAAAACACAAAATAAGGTAGATTTCTATAAAAATATATATATACAAAATACACATAAAATTAAGTAAATACGAATAAAAAAATGTATTCAAAATACACATAAAATAATGTAAATTCGTATCAAAATAAATAAACAAAATACCAATAAAAGAATGTGTATTTGTATAAATATAAATATACAAAATACACATTAAAAAGCGTAATTTTGTATAAAACTATACACAAAAATACACACAAAATTTTTTTTTTTTGTTTGAAAATAGATATACAAAATACCAATAAAAGAATGTGTATTTGTATCAATATAAATATACAAAATACACATTAAAAAGCGTAATTTTGTATAAAACTATACACAAAAATACACAAAAATAATTAAATTTTGTGTGAAAATAGCTATACAAAATACACATAAAATAAGCTAAATTTGAATTGAAATATATATACAAAGTACATAAAATAATGTAAATTTGTATCAAAATATTTATAAAAATACACATATAATAAAGTGAATTTGTATAAAATTATATAAACAAAATACTCATTAAAAAATGTAAATACGTATAAAAATTTGTACAAAATACACATATAATAATGTAATTCGTATCAAAATAAATAAAGAAAATACTAATAAAATAATATAAATTTGTATGAGAAAACATATACAAAATACACATAAAATAACGCAAATTTCTATAAAAATATATATACAAAAATGCATATAAAAAAATTTGCATAAAAATATATATTCAAACACACATTAGATAATGGTAATGAGTATAGAAATATGTATACAAAATACCTATGAAATAATATAAATTCGTATCGAATTAAATTAACAAAATAGAAATAATATAATGTAATTTTAATTGAAAATATATATATAAAATACACATAAAATAACCTAAATACAAATACAAATATACACATAAAATAATTTAAAATTGAATGAAATAAATATACAATATAAACATAAAATAAGGTAAATTTGTAATGAAATATATGTACAAAATACACATAAAATAATATAAATTTTTTCTAAAATATATATACAAATACACATAAAATAACATGAATTAGTATAAAAATATATATTCAAAATAAACATTAAATAATGTATAAAAATATATATACAAAGTACATATACAATAATGTAAATTCTTATAAAAATAAATCAACAAAATACCAATAAAATAATATATATTTGAATGAGAATAAATTTACAAAATACACATAACATAAGTAAAATTTGTATTAAAATAAAAAAAAAATACCCAAAATAATTTGAATTTGTATGAAAATAGATAAACAAAATACATATAAAACTAGGTAAATTTCTTTTGAAATATATATACAAAATACCCATAAAGTATTGTAAATTTGTTTCAACATATATCAACAAATACACGTAACGTAACGTAACGTAAATTTGTATAAAATATATATACAAAAATTCACATTAAATTAAGGAAAAATGAAATAAAGATGAAAAATACCCATAAAATAACGCATATTTGTATAATAATATATATACAAAATGCGCATACAATATGATAAATTTATATTGAAATAGATATGCAAAACACACATCAAACAATGTAAACTTGTTTCAAAATATATATACGAATACACATAAAAAAACGCAAATTTCTATAAAAATACATGTACAAAAATGCACATAAAATAATAAAAATTTGTATGAAAATAAATAAACAAAATACACATAAATAAGTCAAATTTGTTGTAAAAAAGTACAAAATACTCTTAAAATAATGTTAATTTGTATAGAAAAAACTACACAAATGATAAAGTAATGTAAATTTGTAATGAAATATATGTAAAAATACACATAAAATAATAAAAATTTGTATGAAAATATATATACAAATACACATAAAATAACATGAATTTGTATAAAATTTGTATCAAAATATATACGAATACACACAATAAAATAACGTATTTTTTTATAAAAATATATATACAAAATACACATAAAATAATGTAAATACGTAGAAAAATATGTATACAAAATACTCATAAAATAATGTAAATATGTAAGGAAAATATATACAAAATACACCAAGATTAATGTAAAATTTTATCAATATAGATATACAGAATATCAATAAAGTAATGTAAAAATTTATGAAAATAAAGATGCAAAATACCCATAAAATTACTCATTTTTAAAAAATATATATATATATATATATATACAAATTTGTATTAAAATAAATATACAAAAAAAAACATACAATAAGGTAAATTTTCTATTGAAATAGATATGCTAAATACACATAAAATAATATAAATTTGTATCAAAACATATACGAATACACAAAAAAAAAATAACGTAAATTTTTATGAAAATATATTTAAAAAAAAAACACATAAAGTAATGTAAATACGTAGCAAAATATATTTTTAAAATACACATAAAATAATGTAAACTCGTATCAAAATGAATAAACAAAATTCCAATAAAAGTGTATATTTGTAGAAAAATATATATACAAAATACAAATAACACAACTAAAATTGTATAAAAATATATACAAAAATTCACAAAAATAATTTAAATTTGTTTGAAAATAGATATGCAAACTACACATAAAATTAGGCAAATTTGAATTGAAATACATATACAAAATACACATTAAATAATGTAATATTGTATGAAAATATATAAACAAATACACAGAAAGTAACGTAAAATTGCATAAAATATATTTACAAAATAGACATTAAATAACGTAAATATGTATAAAAAATATATACAAAATACACATAGAATAAAGTAAAATCGTTTCAAAATAAATAAACAGAATATCAATATAATAATGTAAATTTGCATGAAAATAAAAATGCAAAATACCCATATTATAACGCATATATGTATAAAAATATACATACAAAAAAACACATAAATTTGTATTGAAATAAATATGCAAAATACACATCAATAATGTAAATTTGTATCAAAATATATAAGAATTTACATAAAATAGAGTAAATTTCTATGAAAATATACATACAAAATACATATAAATGATGTAAATAAGTATAAAAATATATATACCAAAGACATCTAAAATAATGTTAATTAGTATCAAAATAAATAAACGAAATTCAGATAAAAGAACGTATATATATAGGAAAATAAATATACAAAATACACATAAAATAACGAAAATTTGTATGAAAATATATACAAAAATACACAAAAATAGTTTAAATTTTTATGAAAATAGATATACAAAATACACATATAATTATATAAATTTGTATTTAAATACATGTACAAAATACACATAAAATAATGTAAATTTGAATTAAATGAAAACAAATACACATAAAATAATGTAAAATCGTATCAAAATAATTACACAAAATATCAATGAAATAATGTAAATTTGTATGTAAATAAAGATGCAAAATACCCATGAAGTAAAGCATATTTTTATAAAAATACGTATACAAATATACACATATAATAATTAAATTTGTATTAAAATTAATATACAAAATGCACATACAATAAGGTAAATTTGCATTGAAAAAATATGCAAAATACACATAAAACAATGTAAATTTGTTTCAAAATATATAGATGAATACACATAAAATAACGTAGATTTCTATAGAAATATATATACAAAATACACATGAAATGACGTAAATACGTATAAAAATATTTATACAAAATACACATTAAATAATGTAAATTCGTGTCAAAATAAATAAACACAATATCAATAAATAGTTATACAAAATACACATAAAATAACCTAAATTTGTATAAAATTGTATTGGAAAATACACAAAAAATAATTTAAATTTGTAGGAAAATAAAAATACAAAATACACATAAAATTATGTAAATTTGTATTGAAATATATATACAAAATACACATAAAATAGTAATTAAATTTGAATGAAAAATATATAAACAAATACACTTAAAATAACGTAAATTTGTATAAAATATATATGCAAAATACACATTAAATAATGCAAATATGTATAATATATATATATATATATATATATATATATATATATATATATATATATATATATATATATATATATATATATATATATATATATATATATATATATATATATATATATATATATATATATATATATATATATATATAACACACAGAGAATAATGTAAAATCGTATAAAAAAATACTCTGAATATTAATAAAATAATGTAAATTTGTATGAAAATTAAGATGGAAAATATCCATAAAATAGCACATTTTTTTTTAAATATATATAACAAAATACACATAAAATATTTGAATTTGATTTAAAATAAATATACAAAATGCCCATACAACAAGGTAAATTTGTATTGAAATAGATATGCAAAATACAAATAAAACAATGTAAATTTGTTTCAAAATATATATACGAACACACATAAATTAACGTAGATTTCTATAAAAATATATATACAAAATACACATAAAATTAAGTAAATACGTATTAAAATAAGTATACAAAATACACATAAAATAATGTAAATTCGTGTCAAAATAAATAAACAAAATACCAATAAAAGAATGTGTATTTGTATAAATATAATTATACAAAAAACACATAAAATAACGTAAATTTATATAAAACTGTATACAAAAATACACAAAAGTAATTAAATTTGTATGAAAATAGGTATACAAAATACACGCAAAATACTTATAAAATGAAGCATATTTTTATAAAAATACATACACAAAAATACACATTGAATAATCAAATTTTTATTAAAATTAATATAAAAAATGCACATACAATAAAATAATTTTTTATTGAAAAAATATGTAAAATACATATAAAACAATGTAAATTTGATTCAATATATATATACGAATACACATGAAATAACGTAGGTTTCTATAGAAATATATATACAAAATACACATGAAATGATGAAAATACGTATAAAAATATAAATACAAAATACATATCAAATAGTGTAAATTCGTGTCAAATTAAATAAACAAAAAAAGAATGTGTATTTGTATGAAAATAGATATCCAAAATAAACATAAAATATCGTAAATTTGTATAAAACTATATACAAAAATACACAAAAATAATTTAAATTTGTATGAAAATAAATATACAAAATACACATCATATTAGGTAAATTTGTATTGATATACATATACAAAATACACTTAAAATAACGTAAATTTTTATAATATATATATATATATATATATATATATAGAGAGAGAGAGAGAGAGAGAGAGAGAGAGAGAGAGAGAGAGAGAGAGAGAGAGAGAGAGAGAGAGAGAGAGAGAGAGAGAGAGAGAGAGAGAGAGAGAGAGAGAGAGAGAGAGAGAGAGAGAGAGAGAGAGAGAGAAAATAATAAATAAATAATGTAAATATATATAAAAAATATATACAAAACAGAAATATAATTATGTAAAATAGCATCAAAATAAATACACAGAATATTAATAAAATAATGTAAATTTGTATATACAAAATACACATAGAACAATGTTAAATCATATCAAAATAAATAAACAGAATATCAATAAAATAATGTAAATTTGTATGAAAAAAAAGATGCAAAATACCCATATAATAACGATTATTTGTATAAAAATATATATACAAAAATACATATAAAATAATTAAATTTGTATTAAAATAAATATACAAAATGCACATACAATAACGTAAATTTGTATTGAAAAAAATATCCAAAATACACATCAATAATGTAAATTTGTATCAAAATATATATTCGAATACTCTATTTTATGAGTATTCGTATATATATTTTGATACAAATTTACATTATTAATGTGTATTTTGTCTTTATATTCATTTTATACATTATTTTATTGATATTCTGTTTATCTATTTTGATACGATTTAACATTATTTGATGAGTATTTTGTATATATATTTATATACATATTTAAAATATTTAATGTATATTTTGTATATATATTTTATCCAAATTTACGTTATTTTATGTGTATTTGTTTATATATTTTCATACAAATATACATTCTTTTATCGGAATTTTGTTTATTTATTTTGATACGATTTTACATTATTTTATAAGTATTTTGTACATATATTTTTCCACGTATTTGCATTTTTTATGTGTATTTTGTACATATATTTTTAAAAAAAATTACGTTATTTTATTGTGTGTATTCGTATATATTTTGATACAAATCTTAAACAAATTCATGTTATTTGATGTGTATTTATATATATATTTTCATACAAATTTATATTATTTTATGTGTATTTTTACATATATTTCATTACAAATTTACCTTATTTTATGTTTATTTTTTATATTTACTTCATTCAATTTTTAATAATTTTATGAGTATATTTGTATTTATATTTAGGCTATTCTATGTGTATTTTCTATATATATTTTTTTCATCCAAAATTACATTATTTTATTGATATTTTGCTAATTTTACTCGATACGAATTTAGATTATTTCATAGGTATTTTGTATACATATTTTTATACACATTTACATTATTTAATGTGTGTTTTGTATAAATATTTTTATGCAAATTTACTTTATTTTATGTGCATTTTTGTACATATATTTTTATTGAAATTTGCTTTATTTATGTGAATTTTGTATATGTTTTCTCATACAAATTTACATTATTTTATTGGTATTTTGTGTATTTATTTTGATACGAATTACATGATTATTTTATTTATTTATTTTTTTTTTTTACAACAAAGAAGGCAGCTAAAGGGCACACAAAAAAAGAATACAATAATAAAAAAAAAGCCCGCTACTCGCTGCTCCTAAAAAAAGAAACAAAAGAGGTGGCCGAAAGGAAGATCAAATACGGGAGGAGAGGTGTCCTGATACCCTCCTCTTGAAAGAGTTCAAGTCGTAGGCAGGAGGAAATACAGGTTAAGGAAGATTGCTCCAGAGTTTACCAGCGTGAGGGATGAAAGAGTGAAGATGCTGGTTAACTCTTGCATAAGGGGTTTGGACAGTATAGGGATGAGCATGAGTAGAAAGTCGAGTGCAGCGGGGCCGCGGGAGGGGGGGAGGCATGCAGTTAGCAAGTTCAGAAGAGCAGTCAGCGTGGAAATATCGATAGAAGATAGAAAGAGAGGCAACATTGCGGCGGAATTTAAGAGGTAGAAGACTATCAGTATGAGGAGGAGAGCTGATGAGACGAAGAGCCTTAGCCTCCACTCTGTCCAGAAGAGCTGTGTGAGTGGAGCCCCCCCACACATGAGATGCATACTCCATACGAGGGCGGACAAGGCCCCTGTATATGGACAGCAACTGTGCAGGGGAGAAGAACTGGCGGAGACGGTACAGAACGCCCAGCCTCGAGGAAGATGATTTAGTAAGAGATGAGATATGAAGTTTCCAGTTGAGATTTTGAGTTAAGGATAGACCGAGGATGTTTAGTGTTGAGGAAGGTGATAGCTGGGTGCTGTCAAAGAATAGGGGATAGTTGTTTGGAAGATTGTGTCGAGTGGATAGGTGGAGAAACTGTGTTTTTGAGGCGTTGAAGGACATAAGGTTCTTCTTGACCCAATCGGAAATAATAGTAAGGGCTGAGGCTAAGCGTTCTGCAGCCTCCAGCCTTGAGTCGTTAAGCTCCTGAAGGGTGGGTCTTCTATTAAAAGAAGTTGAGTAATGCAGAGTGGAATCATCGGCGTAGGAATGGATAGAACAGTTCGTTTTGGAAAGAAGATCATCAATGAACAACAGAAAAAGAGTGGGAGATAGGACAGAACCCTGTGGGACACCACTGTTAATAGATTTAGGGGAAGAACAGTGACCGTCTACCACGGCAGAAATAAAACGGTCAGAAAGGAAACTGGAGATAAAGGTACAGAGAGAAGGATAGAAACCGTAGGAGGGTAGTTTAGAAAGCAAAGATTTGTGCCAGACCCTATCAAAAGCTTTTGATATGTCCAGCGCAATAGCAAAAGTTTCACCGAAACGGCTAAGAGAGGATGACCAAGAGTCAGTTAAGAAGGCTAGGAGATCACCAGTAGAACGCCCCTTGCGGAACCCATACTGGCGATCATATGGAAGGTCAGAAGTGGAAAGGTGCTTTTGAATCTTCCGGCTAAGGATTGATTCAAAAGCTTTAGATAGACAAGAAAGTAAAGCTACAGGACGGTAGTTTGAGGGATTTTAGCGGTTACCCTTCTTAAGTACAGGCTGTATGAAGGCATACTTCCAGCAAGAAGGAAAGGTAGATGTTGACAGGCAGAGGCGAAAGAGTTTGACCAGGCAGAGTGACAGCACGGAGGCACAGTTTTTAAGGACAATAGGAGGCACTCCATCCGGTCCATAAGCCTTCTGAGGATTGAGGCAAGAGAGGGCATAGAAAACATCATTTTGAAGAATCTTTATAACAGGCATAAAGGGGTCAGAGGGGGGATGAGTAGGAGGAATATGCCCAGAATCGTCCAGAGTGGAGTTTTTATAAAAAGTTTTAAAGAAGAGTTCAGCCTTAGAGATAGATGAGACGGCAGTGTTGCTGTCAGGACTGAGGAGTGGAGGGAAAGATGAAGAAGTGAAGTTGGAGGAGATGTTTTTGGCTAGATGCCAGAAGTCACGGGAAGAGTTAGAGAAAGCAAGGTTTTGACATTTTTTATTGATGAAAGAATTTTTGGTTAGTCGGAGAATAGATTCGGCACGATTTCGGGCAGAAATGTAAAGTTCATAATTAGCATTAGTTTGAAGGCTCTGGTACCTTTTGTGAGCTACCTCTCTATCATTGACAGCACGAGAACAAGCGTGATTAAACCAAGGCTTTTTAGCGTGAGGAGTAGAGAAAGAACGAGGAATGTATGCCTCCATTCCAGAGACAATCACCTCTGTGATGTGCTGAGCACACACAGAGGGGTCTCTATCCTGGAAGCAATAATCATTCCACGGGAAATCGGAAAAGTACATCCTCAGGTCGTCCCACCGAGCTGAAGCAAAATGCCAGAAGCATCGCCTCTTCGGTGGGTCCAGAGGGTGTACAGGAGCGATAGGACAGGATGCAGAAATAAGATTGTGATCGGAGGAGCCCAACGGAGAGAACAGTTTGACAGAATAAGCAGAAGGGTTAGAGGTAAGGAAGAGATCTAGAAATGGGCCGATCTCCAAGACGGTCGGGAATACGTGTAGGGTGCTAGACCAACTGCTCTAGGTCGTTGAGGATAGCAAAGTTGTAGGCTTGTTCACCAGGATGGTCAGTGAAAGAGGATGAAAGCCAAAGCTGGTGGTGAACATTGAAATCTCCTAGGATGGAGATTTCAGCGAAGGGAGAGTGGGTCAAGATGTGCTCCACTTTAGAATTCAAATAGTCAAAGAATTTTACATAGTTGGTAGAGTTAGGTGAGAGATAAACAGCACAGATGTATTTAGTAATAGAATGACAATGAAGTCTTGGCCAGATGGTGGAAAATTCAGAAGAGTCAAGGTCGTGGGCACGAGAGCAAGTGATGTCGTTGCGCACAGCCAGCTTTGGATTGTAATTTAGGATAGCGATAGTAGGAGGGAACAGAGTAGAGATTGCTGTCAGTAGCCTCAGAAACCTGTGTTTCGGTAAGGAAGAGAAGGTGAGGTTTAAGGGATGAGAGATGATGTTCCACAGAATGAAAATTAGAGCGAAGACCGCGAATGTTGCAGAAATTGAGAAGAGGTTCGAGGAGTTATCAAGACACCTCTCGGGTCGGCAGCCAGAAGGGGAGTCCTCCCTGGGGGAATTTGTGGTCCCCCCCCCCAGGCGGGGAATTGTATTTTGTGTATTTTGTACATATTTTTTATTCGTATTTACATTATTTAATGTGTATTTTGTTTATATATTTTTATACAAATTTACGTTATTATATGTGTATTTGTATAAGTATTTTGATAAAAACTTACATTATTTTATGTATTTTGTATATATATTTCATTGCAAGTTTAGCTTATTTTATGTGTATTTTGTATATCTATTTTCATACAAATTTAATTACTTTTGTGTATTATTGTATATAGTTTTATATAAATTTACGTTATTTTATGTGTATTTTGTATATTTATATTTATACAAACACACATTCTTTTATTAGTATTTTGTTTATTTATTTTGATACGAGTTTACATTATTTTATGTGTATTTTGTATACATTTTTTTATATGTATTTACTTAATTTTATGT
The DNA here is from genome assembly GCF_024679095.1 of Eriocheir sinensis. Taxonomy (NCBI): domain Eukaryota; kingdom Metazoa; phylum Arthropoda; class Malacostraca; order Decapoda; family Varunidae; genus Eriocheir; species Eriocheir sinensis. The sequence goes on along the minus strand of NW_026111618.1, from coordinate 74,663 downwards.
GTATTTTGTATATATATATTTATAGAAATCTACGTTATTTTATGTGTATTCATATATATATTTTGAAACAAATTTACATTGTTTTATTTGTAGTTTGCATATCTATTTCAATACAAATTTACCTTATTGTATGTGCATTTTGTATATTTATTTAAATACAAATTCAAATATTTATGTGTTTTCGTATATATTTTTAAAAAAAATGCGTTATTTTATTGGTATTTTGCATCCTAATTTTCATACAAATTTACTTTATTTTATTAATATTCTGTGTATTTATTTTGATACGATTTTACATTATTCTATTTGTGTTTTGTATATATTTTTTTTATACATATTTACATTATTTAATGTGTATTTTGTATATATATTTGATACAAATTTACGTTACTTTAAGTGTATATGTTTATATATTTTCATTCAAATTTACATTTCATGTGTATTTTGTATGTATATTTTTAAAGAAATCTTCGTTATTTTAGGTGTATTCGTCTATTGATTTTGAAACAAATTTACACTTTTATGTGTATTTTGCATATTTTTTAATACAAATTTACCTTATTGTATATGCAGTTTGTATGTTAATTTTAATACAAATTTAGTTATTCTATGTGTATTTTTGTATATGTATTTTTATAAAAATGTGCTTTATGTTATGGGTATTTTGCATCTTTATTTTCATACAAATTTACATGATTTTATTGATATTCTGTGTATTTATTTTGATACGATTTTACATTATACTATGTGTATTTTGTATATATATTTTATACAAATGTACGTATGTGTATTTGTTTTCATTTCATACAAATTTACATTATTTTATGTGTATTTTGTTCTTATATTTAAATACAAATTTAACTAATTATATGTGTATTTTGTGTATCTATTTTCATACAAATTGAAATTATTATTGTGTTTTTTTTTTTTTGTATATATTTTTATACAAATTTTCGTTATTTTATGTGTATTTTGTATATTTATTTTCCTACAAATATACGTTCTTTTATCAGAATTTTGTTTATTTATTTTGATGCGAATTTACATTATTTTAGGGGTATTAGGTATATATATTTTTATACTTATTTACATCATTTTATATGTATTTTGTATGTATATTTTCATAGAAATTTACTCTATTTTATGTGTATTCGTATATATATTTTGATACAAATTTACATTATTTATGTGTATTTTGCATATCTATATCAATACAAATTTACTTTATTGTATGTGCATTTTGTATATTTATTTTAATACAAATTAGATTATTTTATGTGTATTTTTGTATATATATATTTATGCAAATATGCGTTATTATATGGGTATTTTGCATCTCTATTTTCATACAAATTTTCGTTATTTTATTGATATTCTGTTTAATTATTTTGATACGATTTAACATTATTCTATGTGTATTTTGTATATTTTTTTTATAAATATTTACTTTATTTAATGTTTATTTTGTATATATATTTTATCCAAATATACGTTATATTTTATGTATTTTCATTCAAATTTACATTATTTTATGTGTATTTTGTATATGTATTTTAATACAAATTTGCCTAACTTTATGTGTATGTTGCAGATCTATTTTCAAACAAATTTAAATTATTTTTTTGTATTTTTGTATATATGTTTATACAAATTTTAGTTATTTTATTCGTATTTTGTGTATATATTTTTCTACAAATATACATTCTCTTATTGGAATTTTGTCTAATTATTTTGATACGAATTTACACTATTTTTTGTATATTTTGTATATATACTTTTCTACGTATTTAAATTATTTTATGTGTATTTTGTATATACATTTTCATAAAAAAATTACGTTATTTTATTGTGTGTATTCGTATATATTTTGATATAAATTTTATAGAAATTCATGTTATTTTATGTGTATTTGTATAGGTATTTTCATACAAATTTATGTGTATTTTGTATATATTTTTTATACGTATTTATTTCATTTTATGTGTATTATGTATATATATATATATATATATATATATATATATATATATATATATATATATATATATATATATATATATATATATATATATATATATATATATATATATATATATATATATATATATATATATATATATATATATATATATATATATATATATATATATATTTTTTATAGAAATCTACGTTATTTTGTGTATTCATGTATATCTATTTTAATACAAATTTACCTTAATGAATGTGCATTTTGTATATTTATTTTGATACAAATTTAAATATTTTATGTGTATTTTGTTATATATATATATTTTATAAAAAATGCGTTATTTTATGGGTATTTTGCATCTTTATTTTAATACAATTTTACATTATTATATTAATATTCTGTGTATTTATTTTGATACGATTTTACCCTATTCTATTTGTGTTTTGTATATATTTTTTTCATACATATTTGCATTATTTAATGTGTATTTTGTATATATACTTTTCTACGTATTTAAACTATTGTATGTGTATTTTGTACAAACATTTTCATAAAAATTTATATTTTTTTATTGTGTGTATTCGTATATATTTTGTTACAAATATATACGGCTGGAGTAGGTAGGAAGACACCTACCGAATGGGCGCAAACCACTCCCGGTGAGGTATATATGGGAGGTGAGAAGGGAGCTGAAGCCCTCCAAAGACCCTTCCCATGTCCTCACTAACAGTTTCCCTATTGTCTCACCAACACCGGAGAGTAGTTCAGAATGCTCTCTAAAGACAGATCCTCTCTTTATCCACACCACACTACATTCACACAACATATACACCTTTTCCCAAAATTAAAATTTCAAAATGGCGCACCTACACCAAGCCTCGGAGTCCCTGCCTGTGGGGGGGACCACAAATTCCCCCAGGGAGGACTCCCTTTCTGGCTGCTGACCCGAGAGGTGTCTTGATAACTCATCGAACCTCTTTCTTCTCAATTTCAGCAACATTCGCGGTCTTCGCTCTAATTTTCATTCTCTGGAACATCATCTCTCCTCCCCTAAACCTCACCTTCTCTTCCTTACCGAAACACAGGTTTCTGAGGCTACTGACAGCAATCTCTACTCTGCTCCCTCCTACTATCTCTATCCTAAATTTCAATCCAAAGCTGGATGTTGCGCCTACGTGCGCAACGACATCACTTGCTCTCGTGCCCACGACCTTGACTCTTCTGAATTTTCCACCATCTGGCTAGGACTTCATTGTCATTCTATTACTAAATACATCTGTGCTGTTTATCTCTCACCTAACTCTACCAACTATGTAAAATTCTTTGACTATTTGAATTCTAAAGTGGAGCACATCCTGACCCACTCTCCCTTCGCTGAAATCTCCATCCTAGGAGATTTCAATGTTCACCACCAGCTTTGGCTTTCATCCTCTTTCACTGACCATCCTGGTGATCAAGCCTACAACTTTGCTATCCTCAACGACCTAGAGCAGCTGGTCCAGCACCCTACACGTATTCCCGACCGTCTTGGAGACCGGCCCAACATTCTAGACCTCTTCCTTACCTCAAACCCTTCTGCTTATTCTGTCAAACTGTTCTCTCCGTTGGGCTCCTCCGATCACAATCTTATTTCTGCATTCTGTCCTACCGCTCCTGTACACCCTCTGGACCCACCGAAGAGGCGATGCTTCTGGCATTTTGCTTCAGCTCGGTGGGACGACCTGAGGATGTACTTTTCCGATTTCTTAACTGATTCTTGGTCGTTCTCTCTTTGCCGTTTCGGTGAAACTTTTGCTATTGCGCTGGACATATCAAAAGCTTTTGATAGGGTCTGGCACAAATCTTTGCTTTCTAAACTACCCTCCTACGGTTTCTATCCATCTCTCTGTACCTTTATCTCCAGTTTCCTTTCTGACCGTTCTATTTCTGCCGTGGTAGACGGTCACTGTTCTTCCCCTAAATCTATTAAAAGTGATGTCCCACAGGGTTCTGTCCTATCTCCCACTCTTTTTCTGTTGTTCATTGATGATCTTCTTTCCAAAACGAACTGTCCTATCCATTCCTACGCCGATGATTCCACTCTGCATTAATCAACTTCTTTTAATAGAAGACCCACCCTACAGGAACTTAACGACTCAAGGCTGGAGGCTGCAGAACACTTAGCCTCAGCCCTTACTATTATTTCCGATTGGGGCAAGAAGAACCTGGTGTCCTTCAACGCCTCAAAAACACAGTTTCTCCACCTATCCACTCGACACAATCTTCCAAACAACTATCCCCTATTCTTTGACAACACCCAGCTATCACCTTCCTCAACACTAAACATCCTCGGTCTATCCTTAACTCAAAATCTCAACTGGAAACTTCATATTTCATCTCTTACTAAATCAGCTTCCTCGAGGCTTGGCGTTCTGTACCGTCTCCGCCAGTTCTTCTCCCCTGCAGAGTTGCTGTCCATATACAGGGGCCTTGTCCGCCCTCGTATGGAGTATGCATCTCATGTGTGGGGGGGCTCCACTCACACAGCTCTTCTGGACAGAGTGGAAGCTAAGGCTCTTCGTCTCATCAGCTCTCCTCCTCATACTGATAGTCTTCTACCTCTTAAACTCCGCCGCAATGTTGCCTCTCTTTCTATCTTCTATCGATATTTCCACGCTGACTGCTCTTCTGAACTTGCTAACTGCATGCCTCCCCCCCTCCCGCGGCCCCGCTGCACTCGACTTTCTACTCATGCTCATCCCTATACTGTCCAAACCCCTTATGCAAGAGTTAACCAGCATCTTCACTCTTTCATCCCTCACGCTGGTAAACTCTGGAACAATCTTCCTTCATCTGTATTTCCTCCTGCCTACGACTTGAACTCTTTCAAGAGGAGGGTATCAGGACATCTCTCCTCCCGTATTAGATCTTGCTTTTGGCCACCTCTTTTGTTTCTTTTTTAGGAGCAGCGAGTAGCGGGCTTTTTTTTTTTATTATTGTATTCTTTTTTTGTGTGCTCTTGAGCTGCCTCCTTTGTTGTAAAAAAAATTCTGTATATATATTTAAAAAAAAAATTATGTTATTGAAAGAGTATTTGTTTATATATTTTCATTCAAATTTACATTATTTTATGTGTATTTTGTATATGTATTTCAATAAAAATTTACCTAATCTTATGTGTATTTTGTATATTTATTTTCATACAAATTTAATTTTTTTTTGTGTATTTTTGTATGCATTTTTTATATATATTTTTATAGAAATTTACGTTTTTTTATGTGTATTCGTATATGTATTTTGAAATAAATTTACATTGTTTTATGTGTGTTTTGCATATCTATTTCAATACAAATTTACCATATTGTATGTGAATTTTGTATATTTATTTTAATACAAATTTAATTATTTAATGTGTGTTTTTGTATACATATTTTTTTAAAAATATGCTTTTTTTATGGGTATTTTACTTCTTTATTTTCATACAAATTTACATTATTTTATTGATATTCTGTGTATTCATTTTGATACGATTTTACATCATTCTGTGTGTATTTTGTATGTACTTTACATATTTACATTATTTAATGTGCATTTTTTATATATATTTTATACAAATATATGTTACTTTATGTCTTTTTGTTTATATATTTTTATACAAATTTACATTATTTTATGTGTATTTTGTATATGTATTTCTATACAAATTTACCAAATTTTATGTGTATTTTATATATCTATTTCCATACAAATTGAAATTATTTTTGTGTATTTTTGTTTATATTTTTATACAAATTTTAGTTATTTTATATATTATTTTGTATATTTATTTTCCTACATATATACATTCTTTTATTGAAATTTAGTTTATTAAATTTGAGACGAAATTACCTTATTTTAGGTGTATTTTGTATATATATTTTTATACGAATTTACATAATTTTATATTTTATATTTACATAGAAATTTACGTTATTTTATGTGTTTTCGTATACGTATTTTAATACAAATTTACATTATTTGATGTGTATTTTGCATAACTATTTCAATACAAATTTACCTTACTGTACGTGTATTTTGCATATTTATTTTAAAACAAATTTAATTATTTTATGTGTCTTTTTGCATATATATTTTTATAAAAATATTCGTTATTTTATGGGTATTTTGCATCTTTATTTTCATAGAAATTTACATTATTTTATTGATATTCTGCTCATTTATTTTGATACGATTTTACATTATTCTTTGTGTATTTTGTATAAATTGTTTTAAACTTTTTTCCATTATTTAATGTGTATTTTGTATATATATTTTATACAAATTTACATTATTTTATGTATTTTGTATATATATTTCAATTCAAATTTAGCTTATTTTAAGTGTATTTTGTATATCTATTTTCATTCAAATTTAATTACTTTTTTGTATTTTTGTATAAACTTTAATACAAATTTACGTTATTTTATGTGTATTTTGTTGATTTTAATTCATACAAATACTCATTCTTTTATTGATATTTTGTTTATCTATTTTGATACCAATTTACATTATTATATGTGTATTTTGCATACATTTTTTTATACGTATTTACTTCATTTTATCTGTATTTTGTATATATTTTTTTTATAGAAATCTACGTTATTTTGTGTATTCGTATATATATTTTGAAACAAATTTACATTGTTTTAAATGTTTTTTTGCATATCTATTTCAATACAGATTTACTTTAATGAATGTGCTTTTTGTATATTTATTTTAATACATATTTAAATATTTTATGTGTATTTTGGTATATATATATTTTATAAAAAATGCGTTATTTTATTGGTATTTTGCATCTTTATTTTCATACAAATTTACATTATTTTATTCATATTCTGTGTATTTATTTTGATACGATTTTACACTATTCTATTTGTGTTTTGTATATATTTTTTTCATACATATCTGCATTATTTAATGTGTATTTTGTATATATATTTTTTTCAAATTTACGATATCTAAAGTGTAGTTGTTTGTATATTTTCAATCAAATTTACTTTATTTCATATGCATTTTGTATATGTATTTCAATACAAATTTACCTAATTTTATGTGTATTTTGTATATATTTATTTTCATACAAATTTAAATAATTTTTATGTATTTTTGTATGTATTTTTTATATATATTTTTATAGAAATTTACGTTTTTTTATGTGTATTTGTATATATATTTTGAAATAAATTTACAGTGTTTTATGTGTGTTTTGTATATCTATTTCAATACAAATTTACCATATTGTGTGTGCATTTTGTATATTTATTTTAATACAAATTTCATTATTTGATATGGGTTTTTGTATACATATTTTTATAAAAATATGCTTTTTTGATGGGTATTTTGCATCTTTATTTTCATACAAATTTATTTTATTTTATTGATATTCTGTGTATTTATTTTGATACGATTTTACATTATTCTATGTGTATTTTGTATGTATTTTACTTTACATATTTACATTATTTAATGTGCATTTTCTATATATATTTTATTCAAATATATGTTACTTTATGTCTATTTGTTTATATATTTTCATACAAATTTACATTATTTTATGTGTATTTTGTATATGTATTTTATTACAAATTTACCAAATTTTATGTGTATTTTGTATATCTATTTTCATACAAATTGAAATTATTTTTGTGTATTTTTGTATATATTTTTATACAATTTTTTGTTATTTTATATATTATTTTGTATATTTATTTTCCTACATATATACATTCTTTTATTGAAATTTAGTTTATTGAATTTGAGACGAATTTACCTTATTTTAGGTGTATTTTGTGTGGTGGGCAAGGTGCTGGAGCGTGTGGTGGCTGCAGTCATCTGTCAGCATATGAGTGAGAGCCATCTCCTCTCAGATAGACAGTTTGGCTTCAGGCCTGGCCGGTCCACCGCGGACCTTCTCCTCCTCCTCTCCAAGGATTGGCAAGACGCACTGGATGAAGGCCTGGACACACTCGTGGTAGCCCTGGATATTGCTGGAGCCTTTGACAGGATTTGGCACGCGGGGCTCATTGAAAAGCTTCGCGCCAAAAGTGTCCAGGGTGCCCTACTGATGCTGCTCAAGGATTACCTCCAGGGGAGGACCCTTCAGGTGGTGATCAACGGGCAGTCATCAAGGCCTTCACCAGTGCATGCCTCAGTTCCAAAGGGTTCCGTGCTTGGCCCAATCCTCTGGAACATATATATCGACGATCTCCTCCGGCAGCTATCGGCAGTGTCAGCCTACGCCGATGACTGCACACTCTCCCGCTCCTACTGGCTGTCGGGGCGACAGCCAGCGCGCCGTCGAGGAGATCAACAGGCAGCTCAGCCTGGTGGAGCAGTGGGGAGAGGAGTGGCAGGTCACCCTCGCCCCGGAGAAGACGCAAGCCATGGTCATCTCACGGTCCCCAGACGCCTCTCGAGCAGTCTCAGGCCAGCTGCGTCTTGGAGGCAAGAGTCTGCCCCTCCAGGACCACATCAAGGTCCTGGGAGTGACTGTGGACCAAAGCCTGCGCTTCGACCTCCACGTCCGAGCTGTTGCCCGCCAGGCCTCCCTGCGAGTCTCTGCCCTGCGAAGAGTAGTGGGATCCCTCGACCCACGGGGCATCCTCACTCTCTTCAAGGCACAGATACGTCCGTATCTGGAGTACGGTGCCCTGTGCTGGATGGCGAGTGCTGCCATCCACATGCAGTGGCTCGACGCAGTGCAGCGACGAGCACTGCGTCTGGTGGAGGCCAGCGAGCACCTGGAGGAGTCGTCTGCCACTGTGACATCGCTGGAGCACCGCCGTGATGTCTCAGCACTGGTGGTGTGTCACAAAGCCCAGGTGCAGGGGGTTCCCCACCTCAGCAGCTTGAGGCTCCCTCCACGCGCTGCTCAGAGGCTCACCCGGACTACACTCTCCGATGACCAGCTCGTGGAGGTGCCACGATCACACTCCAGGCAGCACCAGCGCACATATACAGCCAGGACCACACGCCTGTGGAACATGTTCACGGCAGCCACTCCCCAAGTGTATTTTGTACATATATTCCATTACAAATTTACCTTATTTTATGTTTATTTTGTATATTTATTTCATTCAATTTAAAATTATTTTATGTGTATATCTGTATTTGTATTTAGGTTATTTTATGTGTATTTTCTATATATATTTTCATCCATGATTACATTATTTTATTAGTATTTTGTTAGTTTAATTCGATACGAATTTAGATTATTTCATACGTTTTTTGTATACATATTTTTATACGCATTTACATTATTTAATGTGTGTTTTGTACATATATTTTTATGCAAATTTACTTTATTTTACGCTCATTTTTGTACATATATTTTTAGAGAAATTTGCGTTATTTTATATGTATTTTGTATATGTTTTCTCATACAAATTTACATTAATTTATTGGTATTTTGTTTATTTATTTTGATACGAATTACATTATTATACGTCTATTTTGTACATATTTTTTATACTTATTTAAAGTATTTAATGCGTATTTTGTTTATATATTTTTATACAAATTTACGTTATTATATGTGTATTTGAATAAATATTTTGATACAAATTTACATTATTTTATGTATTTTGTATATATATTTCAATTCAAATTTAGCTTATTTTATGTGTATTTTGTATATGTATTTTCATACAAATTTAATTACTTTTGTGTATTTTTGTAGATAGTTTTATACAAATTTACGTTATTTTATGTGTATTTTGTATATTTATATTTATACAAATACACATTCTTTTATTGGTATTTTGTTTATTTATTTTCAATCGAATTTACATTATTTTATGTGTATTTTGTATACATTTTTTATGCGTATTTACTTAATTTTATGTGTATTTTGTATATGTATTTTTATAGAAATCTACGTTATTTTATGTGTATTCGTATATATATATATATATATATATATATATATATATATATATATATATATATATATATATATATATATATATATATATATATATATATATATATATATATATATATATATATATATATATATATATATATATATATATATTTTTTTTTTGAGACAAATTTACATTGTATTATATGTATTTTTGCATATCCCTTTCAATACAAATTTACCTTATTGTATGTGCATTTTTTATATTTATTTCAATACAAATTTAAATATTTTATGTGTATTTTGGTATATATATTTTTATAAAAAAATGCGCTATTTTATGGGACTTTGGCATCTTTATTTTCATACAAAATCTTTGTATTTATTTTGATACGATTTTACATTATTCTATTTGTTTTTTGTATATATTTTTTTTATACATATTTACATTATTTAATGTGTATCTTGCATATATATTTAATACAAATTTATTATCTATTATCTTTTTTCATACAAATACACATTATTTTCATGATATTTTGTTAATTTATTTTGACACGAATTTACATTATTTAATATATATTTTGTATATATATTTTTATACGTATTTACATCATTTCATGTGTATTTTGTATATATATTTCTATAGAAATCTTCGTTATTTTATTTGTATTCGTATATGTATTTTTAAAACAAATTTACATTGTTTTATATGTATTTTGCATATTTTTTCAATACAAATTTACCTTATTGTATGTGCATTTTGTATAATAATTTGAATTCAAATTTGATTATTCTATGTGTATTTTTGTATATGTATTTTTATAAAAATATGCTTTATTTTATGGATATTTTGCATCTTTATTTTCATATAAGTTTACATTATTTTATTGATATTCTGTGTATTTATTTTGATACGATTTTACATTATTCTATGTATATTTTGTATATATATTTTTTTAAATGTACGTTATTTTATGTGTATTTGTTTTCATTTCGTACAAATTTACATTTTTTTATGTGTATTTTGTACATGTATTTAAATACAAATTTAACTACTTATATGTGTATTTTGTATATCTATTTTCATACAAATTGAAACTATTTTTGTGTATTTTTTTATATATTTTTATACAAATTTTCGTTATTTTATGTGCATTTTGTATATTTATTTTCCTACAAATATACGTTATTTTATTTGAATTTTGTTTATTTATTTTCATACGAATTTAAATTATTTTAGGTGTATTTGGTATATATATTTTTATACTTATTTACATCATGTACATGTATTTTGAATGTATATTTTCATAGAAAATTACTCTATTTTATATGTATTCGTATATAAATTTTGATACAAATTTACTTTATTGATGTGTATTTTGCATATCTATTTCAATACAAATTTACTTTATTGAATGTGCATTTTGTATATTTATTTTAATACAAATTTAATTATTTTATGTGTTTTTTTGAATGTATATTTTTATACAAATATGCGTTATTATATGGGTATTGTGCGTCTTTATATTCATACAAATTTACATTATTTTATTGATATTCTGTTTACTTATTTTGAAACGATTTTTCATTATTTTATGTGTATTTTGTATATATATTTTTATACATATATACATTATTTAATGTATATTTTATAATTATATTTTATTCAAATTTACGTTATTTTATGAGTATTTGTTTATATGTTTTCATACAATTTTACATTATTTAATGTGTATTTTGTATATGTATTTCAATTCAAATTTGCCTAGTTTTATGTATAGGTTGCATATATATTTTCAAACAAATTTTAATTATTTATATGTATTTTTGTATATATTTTTATACAAATTTTTGTTATTTTATTTGTATTTTGTATATATATTTTCCTACAAATATACATTCTTTTATTGGATTTTTTTTTATTCATTTTGATACGAATTTACATTATTTTATGTGTATTTTGTATACATATTTTTCTACTTATTAACATTATTTTATGTGGTAGGCGGTGGCCGAACTGGTAGCGTACTGGGCTCACATTCACCGCGTGATGGACGACGCGGGTTCGAATCCCCACGCTACCACTCGGATTTTTCAGTCACCGCCGAGTGGCTTAAAACTACCCACATGCTGTCTTGAAGACCACCCATCAACTCGGAGTCTAGAGGAAGCCGTCCAAGCGAATCAAGAACGAGTTCCGGGGGGCAGCATGAGCCAATGCAAGATGGCGCCACTATAAACACTCGCCTGCGCCAGGACGGGCTGGGCCGACCATCAGGCCCCACCTGGAAGAAGCCTTGGGCCGACCATCAGGCCCCACCAGGAAGATGCCTACCGGCACAACAGGCAACGACGTAAAAAAAAATAAAAAAAAATATATATATATATATATATATATATATATATATATATATATATATATATATATATATATATATATATATATATATATATATATATTTATATTTTCATAAAAATCTACGTTATTTTCTTTTGTGTATTCGTATATATTTTGATTCAAATTTATATTATTTTATGTGTATTTAGCATATCTATTTCAATAAAAAAAAAATCCTTATTGTATGTGTATTTTGTATATTTATTTCAATACAAATTTAATTATTTTATGTGTATTTTTGTATATATATTTTTTTTAAATATGAGTAATTTTATGGGTATTTTGCATCTTTATTTTCATAAATTTTTACATTACTTTATTGATATTCTGTATATTTATATTGATATAATTTTACATTATTCTAGGTGTATTTTGTATATATTTTCCTTACATACTTACATTATTTAATATATATATATATATATATATATAGAGAGAGAGAGAGAGATTTACGCTATTTTATGTTTATTTATTTATATATTTTGATAGAAATTTACAGTATTTTATGGGTATTTTGTATATACGTATATTTCAAAACAAATTTACCTAGTTTTATATATATTTTTGTATATCTATTTTCATACAAATTTAAATTTTTTTTTTTTGTAGAGATTTTAATAAAAATTTTAGTTATGTTATATGTATTTTGTAAAATTAATTTCACACAAATGTATATTTTTTTATTGGTATTTTGTTGATTTATTTGATACAGAATTTTGTGTGTTATTTGTATATATATACATATATATATATATATATATATATATATATATATATATATATATATATATATATATATATATATATATATATATATATATATATATATATATATATATATATATATATATATATATATATATATATATATATATATATATATATATATATATATATATATATATATATATATATATATATATATATATATATATATATATATATATATATATATATATATATATATATATATATATATTATATACACAAATTTATGTTATTTTACGTGTATTTGTATATATATTTTGATACAAATCTCCATTATTTTACTTGTATTTTGTATATATATTTCATTACAAATTTGCCTTATTTTATGTTAATTTTTATATTTATTTTCATTAAAACTTAAATTATTTCATGTGTATATATTTATTAGTATTTACGTTAGTTTTTATATATATTTTCATTCAAAATTACATTATTTTATCAGTATTTTGTTCATTATTTGATTCAAATTTAGATTATTTCACGTGTATTTTCTATACATATTTGTATACGCATTTACATTATTTAATGTGTTTTTTGTATATATATTTTTTATAGAATTATACTTAATTTTAAGTGCATTTGTGTTGATGTTTTTTATACAAATTAACTTTATTTTAAGTGTATTTTGTACTTATTTTACAACAAATCTGACTTATTTATGTGTATTTTGTTTATTTATTTTCATACAAATTTAAATTATTTTAGGTGCATTTTTGTACATATATTTTTTTAGAATTTGAGCTATTTTATATGTATTTTGTATTTTTTTTTCATAGAAATTTACATTTTTTATTGGTATTTTGGCTACGTATTTTGATACGAATTTACATTATAATATTTGTATTTTGTATATATATTGTATACGTATTTTCATTATTTAATGTGTATTTTGTTTATATATTTTAAAACAAATTTTCGTTATTTTATGCGCATCTCTTAAAAATATTTTGATACAAATTTACATTATTTTATGTATTTTGTATATATATTTAAATACAAATTTAGTTTATTTTATGTATATTTTGTATATCTATTTTCATACAAATTTAAATTACTTTTGTGTATTTCTGTATATAGTTTTATACAAATTTACGTTATTTTATGTTAATTTTGTATATTTATTTTCATACAAATTCACATTCTTCTATTGGTATTTTGTTTATTTATTTTGGTACGAATTTACATTATTTTATGTGTATTTTGTATATATATTTTTATACGTATTTACATAATTTTATGTGTATTTATTATTTGTATTTTTATGGAAATGTGTATTCGTATATATATTTTGAAACAAATTTACATTGTTTGATGTGTGTTTTGTATATCTATTTCAATTCAAATTTATCATATTGAATGTGCATTTTGTATATTTATTTTAATACAAATTTATTTATTTGATGTGTATTTTTGTATATATATTTTTATGAAAAATATGTTTTTTTAATGGGTATTTTGCATCTTTATTTTCATACAAATTTACATTATCTTATTGATATTCTGTGTATTTATCTTGATACGATTTTACATTGTTCTATGTGTATTTTGTATATATTTTATTTTATATATATACATTATTTGATGTGCATTTTCTATATATATTTTATACAAACATACGTTACTTTATGTCTATTTGTTTATATATTTTCATACAAATTTACATTATTTTATGTGAATTTTGTATATGTATTTCAATACAAATTTACCTAATTTGATGTGGATTTTGTATATGTATTTTCATACAAATTGAAATTATTTTTTGTGTTTTTTTGTATGTATTTTAATAAAATATTTAGGTTTTCTATATATTATTTTGTATATTGATTTTCCTACATATATACATTCTTTTATTGAAATTTAGTTTATTGAATTTGATACGAATTTACCTTTTTCTATGTGTATTTTGTATATATATTTTTATACGTATTTACATAATTTTATGTGTATTTTTTATATATATTTTCATAGAAATCTACGTTATTTTATGTGTTTTCGTATATATATTTTAATACAAATTTACATTATTTGATGTGTATTTTGCATATCTATTTCAATACAAATTTACCTTATTGTATATGCATTTTGTATATTTATTTTATCAGAAATTTTATTATTTTATGTGTATTTTTGTATATATATTTTTATACAAATATGCGTTATTTTATGGGTATTTTGCATCTTTATTTTCATAGAAATTTACATTATTTTATTGATATTCTGTTGATTTATTTTGATTCGATTTTACAATATTCTATGTGTATTTTGTATATATTTTTTTTATACATTTTTCCTTAATTAAATGTGTATTTTGTATATATATTTTATACAAATTTACGTTACGTTACGTTACGTTACGTTACGTGTATTTGTTGATATATGTTGACACAAATTTACAATATCTTATGAGTATTTTGTATATATATTTCAAAAGAAATTTACCTAGTTTAAGTGTATTTTGTATATATATTTTCATACAAATTCAAATTATTTCTGGGTATTTTTGTATATATTTAAAAAAAAAATTGTTATGTTATGTGTATTTTGTAAATTTATTTTCATTCAAATATATATTATTTTATTGGTATTTTGTTGATTTACTTTGATACGAATTTACAGTATTTTATTTGTATTTTGTATATATATTTTCATACGCAATTTCATTATTTAATGTTTATTTTGAATATATATTTTTATATAAATTCATGTTATTTTATGTGTATTTGTATATATATATTTTCATACAAATTAACATTATTTTATGTGTATTTTTTACATATATTTCATTACAAATTTACCTTATTTTATGTTTATTTTGTATATTTATTTCATTCAATTTTAAATTATTTTATGTGTCTATCTGTATTTGTATTTAGGTTATTTTATGTGTATTTTCTATATATATTTTCATCCATAATTACATTATTTTATTAGTATTTTGTTAATTTAATTCGATACGAATTTAGATTATTTCATAGGTATTTTGTATACATATTTTTATACGCATTTACATTATTTAATGTGTGTTTTGTACATATATTTTTATGCAAATTTACTTTATTTTACGTGCATTTTTGTACATATATTTTTAGAGAAATTTGCGTTATTTTATGTGTATTTTGTATATGTTTTCTCATACAAATTTACATTATTTTATTGGTATTTTGTTTATTTATTTTGATACGAATTACATTATTATATGTGTATTTTGTACATATTTTTTTTATACTTATTTAAAGTATTTAATGAGTATTTTCTTTATATATTTTTATACAAATTTACGTTATTATATGTGTATTTGTATAAATATTTTGATACAAATTTACATTATTTTATGTATTTTTTATATATATTTCAATTCAAATTTAGCTTATTTTATGTGTATTTTGTATATGTATTTTCATACAAATTTAATTACTTCTGTGAATTTTTGTATATAGATTTATACAAATTTACGTTATTTTATGTACGCATTTACATTATTTAATGTGTGTTTTGTATATATATTTATATGCAAATTTACTTTATTTTATGTGCATTTTTGTTCATATATTTTTATAGATATTTGCGTTATTTTATGTTTATTTTGTATATGTTTTCTCATACAAATTTACATTAATTTATTGGTATTTTGTTTATTTCTTTTGATACGAATTACATTATTATATGTGTATTTTGTACATATCATTTATACGTATTTAAAGTATTTTTGTATATATGTATTTTCATTCAAATTTAATTACTTATGTGTATTTTTATATAGTTCTATACAAATTTACGTTATTTTATGTGTATTTTGTATATTCTTATTTATACAAATACACATTCTTTTATTGCTATTTTGTTATTTATTTTGATTCGAATTTACATTATTTTATGTGTATTTTGTATACATTATTTTATACGTATTTACCTAATTTTATGTGTATTTTGTATACATATTTTTATAGAAATCTACGTTATTTTATATGTATTCGTATATATATTTTGAAAAAAATTTACATTGTTTTATATGTATTTTTGCATATCTCTTTCAATACAAATTTACCTTATTGTGTGTACATTTTGTATATTTATTTCAATACAAATTTAAATATTTTATGTGTATTTTGGTATATATATTTAAAAAAAAATCGCTATTTTATGGGAATTTTGCATCTTTATTTTCATACAAATTTACATTATTTTATTAATATTCTGTGTATTTATTTTGATACGATTTTACATTATTCTATTTGCTTTTTGTATATATATTTTTTTATACATATTTACATTATTTAATGTGTATATTGCAAAAATATTTTATACAAATTTACATTATTCTATGTGTATTTGTTTATATATTTTCATACAAATTTATATTATTTTATGTTTATTTTGTATATGTATTTGAATACAAATTTGATTAATTTTATGTGTATTTTGCATATCTATTTTCAAACAAATTTAATTTATTTTTGTGTATTTTTGTATATATTTTTATACAAATTTATGTTATTTTATTTGTGTTTTGTATATATATTTTCCTAGAAATATTCATTTTTTTATTGTAATTTTGTTTATTTCTTTTGATACGAATTTACATTATTTTATGTGTATTTTTGTATATATATTTTTCTACGTATTTAAATTATTTTATGTGTATTTTGTAAATACATTTTCATTATTTACGTTACATTTACGTTATTTTAGTGTGTGTAATCGTATATATCTTGATACAAATTTTATACAAATTCATGTTATTTTATGTGTATTTGTATATATATTTTCATACAAATTTATATTATTTTATGTGTATTTTTACATATATTTCATTACAAATTTACCTTATTTTATATTTATTTTATATATTTATTTCATTCAATTTTAAATTATTTTATGTGTATATATGTATTTGTATTTATGTTATTTTATGTATATTTTCGATATATATTTTCATCCAAAATTACATTATTTTGTTGGTATTTTCTTAATTAAACTCGATACGATTTTAGATTATTTCATAAATATTTTGTATACATATTTTTATACTCATTTGCATTATCTAATGTGTGTTTTGTATATATATTTTTATGCAAATTTATTTGATGTGCATTTATGTACATATATTTTTAAAGAAATTTGTGTTATTTTATATGTATTTTGTATATGTTTTCTCATACAAATTTGCATTATTTTATTGGTATTTTGTTTATTCATTTTGATACGAATTACATGAATATATGTGTATTTTGTACATATTTTTTTTACGTATTTACATTATTTAATGTGTGTTTTGTTTATATATTTTTTATACAAATTTACGTTATTATATGTGTATTTGAATAAATATTCTGATACAAATTTACTTTATATTATGTATTTTGTATATATATTTCAACTGAAATTTAGCTTATTTTGTGTGTATTTTGTATATCTATTTTCATACAAATTTAATTACTTGTGTATTTTTGTATATAGTTTTATACAAATTTACGTTATTTTATGTGTATTTTGTATATTTATATTTATACAAATACACATTGTATATATTTTGATACAAATATACATTATTTTATGTATTTTTTATATATATTTCAATACAAATTTATTTTATTTTATATATATTTTGTATATCTATTTTCATTCAAATTTAAATTACTTTTGTGTATTTTTGTATATAGTCTTGTACAAATTTATGTTATTTTATGTGTATTTTGTATATTCATTTTCATACAAAACAAAATTCTTCTATTGGTATTTTCTTTATTTATTTTGGTAAGAATTTACATTATTTTATGTGTATTTTGTATATATATTTCTATACGTATTTACATCTTTTATATATATATATATATATATATTTTATATAAATTTACGCTTTTTATATTTATATATATATATTCATATTGTTTTGCATATATATTTCAACACAAATTTACCATATTGTATGTATATTTTGTATATTTATTTTTATATAAATTTAAATATTTTATGTGTCTTTTTCTACATATATATATATATATATATATATATATATATATATATATATATATATATATATATATATATAAATATATATATATATATATATATATATATATATATATATATATATATATATATAAAATATATATATATATATATATATATATATATATATATATATATATATATATATATATATATATATATACCAAAAAATAAATAATATAATAGAAGAATGTGAATTTGTATGAAAATAAATATACAAAATACACATAAAATAACATAAATTTGTACAAGACTATATACAAAAATACACAAAAGTAATTTAAATTTGTGTGAAAATAGATATACAAAATATATATAAAATAAAATAGATTTGTATTGAAATATATATAAAAAATACATAAAATAATGTATATTTGTATCAAAATAATTAAACAAATGCGCTTAAAATAACGTAAATTTGTTTTAAAATATATATATAGAAAATACACATTAAAACATGAAAATACGTACACAAAATACATACAAAATACACATATAATAATGTAAATTCGTATCAAAATACATAAACAAAAAATGTAAGTTTGTATGAAAAAATATATACAAAATACCCATAAAATAACACAAATTTCTATAAAAATATATATACAAAAACGCACATCAAATACTTTAAATTTGTATGAAAATAAATAAACAAAATACACTTAAAATAAGGCAAATTTGTAATAAAAAAAGTACAGCATACACTTAAAATATTGTAAATTTGTATAAAAACGACAACACATATGCACATAAAATGAAGTAAAATTGTATAAAAAATGTATATACAAAACACACATTAAATAATGTAAATGCGTGTAAAAATATGTATAGAAAATACACATGAAATAATCTAAATCCGTATCGAAATAAATAAACAAAATACCGATAAAATAATGTAATTTTGAATGAAAATATATATAGAAAATACACAAAAAATAACGTAAATACAAATAAATATATACACATAAAATAATTTGAATTTGAATGTAAATAGATATAAAAATAAATAAAAAATAAGGCAAATTTGTAATGAAATTTATATTCAAAATACACATAAAATAATGTAGATTTGTTTCAAAATATATATACGAATACACATAAAATAACGTAGATTTCTATAGAAATATACATACAAAATACACATGAAATGAAGTAAATACGTATAAAAAATATATACACAAAATACACATTAAATAATGTAAATTCGTGTCAAAATAAATAAACAAAATATCAATAAAACAATGGGTATTTGTATGAAAATACTTATACAAAATACGCATAAAATAACGTAAATTTGTATAAAACTATATACAAATATACACAAAAATAATTTAAATTTGTATGAAAATAAATATACAAAATACACATAAAGTTAAATAAATTTGTATTGAAATACATATACAAAACACACATAAAATAATGCAAATTTGAATCAAAATAAATAAACAAATACACTTAAATTAACGTAAATTTGTATAAAATATATATACAAGAAACTCATTAAATATAGTAAATATGTATAAAAAAATATATACAAAAAACAAATAGAATAATGTAATTTATAAACAAATAAACAAATAAACAAAATATCAATAAAAGAATGTGTATTTGTATGAAAATAGATACACAAAATACACATCAAATATTGTAAATTTGCATAAAACTCTATAAAAAATACGTATAAAATAATGTAAATTTGAATGAAAATATATAAACAAATACACTTTAAATAACGTAAATTTGTATGAAATATATATACAAAATACATATTAAATAATGCAAATATGAATGAAAAAAATAGATACAAAACACAAATAGAATAATGTAAAATAGTATCAAATTCACAGAATATTAATAAAATAATGTAAATTTGAAAATAAAAGATGAAAAATACCCATAAAATAATGCATTTTTTATAAAAATATATATACCAAAATACACATGAAATATTAAAATTTGTATTAAAATAAATATACAAAATGCACATACAATAAGGTAAATTTGTATTGAAATGGATATGCAAAATACATATAAAACAATGTAAATTTGTTTCAAAATATATATACGAATACACATAAAACAACGTAGATTTCTATAAAATATATACAAAATACATATAAAATGATGCAAATACGTATGAAAAAATGTATAGAAAAAACATAAAATAATGTAAATTCGTATCAAAATAAATAAACAAAATACCAATAAAAGAATGTGTATTTGTATATATATAAATATACAAAATACACATAAAATAACGTAAATTTGTAGAAAACTATGTACAAAAATACAAAGAAGTAATTAAATTTGTATGAAAATTAATATACAAAATACACATAAAATTAGGTAAATTTGAATTTAAATACATATACAAAATACACTTAAAATAATGTAAATTTGAATGAAAATATATAAACAAATACAGTTAAAATAATGTAAATTTGAATAAAATATATATATATATATATATATATATATATATATATATATATATATATATATATATATATATATATATATATATATATATATATATATATATATATATATATACAAAATACACATTAAATGATGTAACTATGTATAAAAAAATGTATACAAAACACAAATAGAATAATGTAAAATCGTATCAAAATAAATACACAGAATATTTTAAAATTATTTAATTTGTATGAAAATTAAGATGCAAAATACCCATAAAATAACGCATTTAAAAAAAATATATATATACCAAAAAACACATAAAATATTTGAATTTGGATTAAAATAAAATATACAAAATGCACATACAATAAGGTAAATTTGTATTGAAATAGATATGCAAAATACATATAAAACAATGTAAATTTGTTTCAAAATATATGCGAATACACATAAAATAACGTAGATTTCTATAAAAACATGTACAAAATACACATAAAATGAAGTAAATACGTATAAAAAAATGTATACAAAATACACATAAAATAAAGTAAATTCGTATCAAAATAAATAAACAAAATACCAATAAAAGAATGTGTATTTGTATAAATATAAATATACAAAATACAATGTACAAAAATACAAAGATGTAATTAAATTTGTATGAAATTAGATATATAAAATACAGATAAAACAAGCTGAATTTGAATTGAAATGTATCTATAAAATACATAAAATAATGTAAAGTTGTATCAAAATATTTATACAAATACATATAATAACCTAAATTTGTGTAAAAATATATGAACAAAATACACATTAAGTAATGTAAATACGTATAAAAAATATGTACAAAATACACATATAATCATGTAATTCGTATCAAAATAAATAAATAAAATAGCAATAAAATAATGTGAATTTGTATGAGAAAACATACAAATACACATAAAATAACGCAAATTTCTATAAAAATATATGCACAAAAATGCACATAAAATAAAGTAAATTTGCATGAAGATATATATACAAAACACACATTAAATAATGTAAATGCGAACATAAAATAACCTAAATTTGTATTAAACTATATACAAAAATACACAAAAATAGTTTTAATTTGTATGAAAACAGATATACAAAATACACATAAAATTAGGTAAATTTGTATTTAAATACATATACAAAATACACTTAAAATAATGTAAATTTGAATGAAAATATATAAACAAATACACTTAAAATAATGTAAATTTGTATATAATATATATACAAAATGCACATTAAATGATATATATATGTATAAAAAAATAGATACAAAACACAAATAGAATAATGTAAAATCGTATCAAAATAAATACACAGAATATTTTAAAATTATGTAAATTTGTATGAAAATTAAGATTCAAAATACCCATAAAATAACGCATTTAAAAAAAAAAATATATATACCAAAACACACATAAAATATTTGAATTTGGATTAAAATAAATATACAAAATGCACATACAATAAGGTAAATTTGTATTGAAATAGATATGCAAAATACATATAAAACAATGTAAATTTGTTTCAAAATATATATACGTATACACATAAAATAACGTAGATTTCAGTATGAATCAATATACAAAAAATACATAAAATGAAGTAAATACGTATAAAAAAATTATACAAAATACAAATAAAATAATGTAAATTCGTATAAATATAAATAAACAAAATACCAATAAAAGAATGTGTATTTATATAAATATAAATATTCAAAATACACATAAAATAACGTAGATTTATATAAAACTATATACAAAAATACACAAAAGTAATTAAATTTGTATGGAAATAGATATACAAAGTACACATAAAATAAGCAAAATTTGAATTGAAATATATATACAAAATACATAAAATAATGTAAGTTTATATCAAAATATTTATACAAATACACATATATTAAAGTAAATTTGTTTAGAAATATATAAACAAAATACACATTAAATAAAGTAAATATGTATAAAAAAATATGTACAAAATACACATGTAATCATAAAATTCGTATCAAAATAAATAAACAAAATACCAATAAAATAGTGTAAATTTGTGTCAGAAAACATATACAAAATACACATAAAATAAAACAAATTTCTATAAAAATATATATACAAAAATGCACATAAAATAAAGTAAATTTGCATAAAAATATATATACAAAACACACATTAGATAACGTAAATGAGTATAAAAATATATATACAAAATACCTATGAAAAAATCTAAACTCGTATCGAATTAAATTAACAAAATACCAATAAAATAGTGTAATTTTGGATGAAAATATATATAGAAAATACACAGAAAATATCCTAAATACAAATACAAATATACACATAAAATAATTTAAAATTGAATGAAATAAATATACAAAATAAACATAAAATAAGGTAAATTTGTAAGGAAATATATGTAAAAATACACATTAAATAATATAAATTAGTATGAAAATATATATTCAAATTTTTTTTACGTCGTTGCCTGTAGCGCCGGTAGGCATCTTCCTGGTGGGGCCTGATGGTCGGGCCAAGGCTTCTTCCAGGTGGGGCCTGATGGTCGGCCCAGCCCGTTCTGGCGCAGGCGAGTGTTTATAGTGGCGCCATCCTGCATTGGCTCATGCTGCCCCCCGGTAGCGTGGGGATTCGATCCCGCGTCGTCCATAACGCGGTGGATGTGGGCCCAGTACGCTACCAGCTCGGTCAAATAACATAAATTTTTATAAAATTTGTATCAAAATATATACAAATACATACAATAAAATAACGTAATTTTTTATGAAAATATATATACAAAATACACATAAAATAATGTAAATACGTAGAAAAATATATATACAAAATACACATAAAATAATGTAAATATGTAAGGAAAATATTTACAAAATACACCTAGAATAATGTAAAATTGTATCAATATAAATATACAGAATATCAATAGAGTAATTTTTTTATGAAAATATATATACAAAATACACATAAAATAATGTAAATACGTAGAAAAATATATATACAAAATACACATAAAATAATGTAAATATGTAAGGAAAATATTTACAAAATACACCTAAAATAATGTAAAATTGTATCAATATAAATATACAGAATATCAATAGAGTAAAGTAAACATTTTTGAAAATAAAGACGCAAAATAACCTTAAAATTACTCATATTTAAAAAAAATATATATACAAAAATACACAAAAAATAATTAAATTTGTATTAAAATAAATATACAAAATACACATACAATAAGGTAAATTTTCATTGAAATAGATATGCTAGATACACATAAAATAATATAAATTTGCATCAAAACATATACGAATACAATAACGTAAAATATATATAGAAAATACACATAAAATAATATAAATACGTAGAAAAATATATATTCAAAATACACATAAAATAAAGTAAATTCGTATCAAAATCAATAAAACAAATTCCAATAAAAGAATGTATATTTGTAGGAAAATATATATACAAAATACAAATAAAATAACTAAAATTTGTATGAAAATATATTCAAAAATACATTAAAAAAATGTTCAAATTTGTTTGAAAATAGATATGCAAACTACACATAAAATTAGGCAAATTTGAGTTGAAATACATATACATAATACACATTAAATAATGTAATATTGTATGAAATTATATAAACAAATACACATAAAATAACGTAAATTTGCATAAAATATATATACAAAATATACATTAAATAATGTAAATATGTATAAAAATATATATACAAAAATCACATAGAATAATGTAAAATCGTTTCAAAATAAATAAAGAGAATATCATTTAAAAAATGTAAATTTGTATGAACATAAAGATGCAAAATACCCATATAATAACGCATATTTGTATAAAAATATACGTACAAAAAAACACATAAAATAATTGAATTTGTAATAAAATAAATATACAAAATGCACATACAATAAAGAAAATTTGTATTGAAATAGATATGCTAAATACACATCAATAATGTAAATGTGTATGAAAATATATATATGAATTCACATAAAATAGAGTAAATTTCTATGAAAATATACATACAAAAGACATATAAATGATGTAAACAAGTATAAAAATATATATACCAAATACATCTAAAATAATGTAAACTCGTATCAAAATAAATAAACAAAACTCAGATAAGAGAACGTATATTTGTAGGAAAATAAATATACAAAATACACATAAAACAACTAAAATTTGTATAAAAATATATTCAAAAATACAAAAAAATAGTTTCAATTTGTATGAAAATAGAAATAAAAAAATACACATATAATTAACTAAATTTCTATTTAAATACATATTCAAAATACACATAAAATTATGTAAATTTGTATGAAATGAAAACAAATACACAAAATAACGTACATTTTTATAAAATATATATACAAAATACACATAGAATAATGTAAAATCGTATCAAAATAAATACACTGAATATCAATAAAATAATGTAAATTTGTAAGAAAATAAAGATGCAAAATACCCATAAAATAAAGCATATTTTTATAAAAATACATATACAAAAATACACATAGAATAATTAAATTTGTATTAAAATTAATATACAAAATGCACACACAATAAGGTAAATTTTTATTGAAAAAATATGGAAAATACACATAAAACAATGTAAATTTCTTTCAAAATATATATACGAATACACATAAAATAACGTAGATTTCTATTGAAATATATATATATATATATATATATATATATATATATATATATATATATATATATATATATATATATATATATATATATATATATATATATCTATATAAAATACACATGAAATGATGTAAATACGTATAAAAATATATATATATAGAATATACACATTAAATAATGTAAATTCGCTTCAAAATAAATAAACAAAATATCAATAAGAGTGCTTATTTTTATGAAAATAGATATACAAAATACACATAAAATAACCTAAATCTGCATAAAACTATATACAAAAATACACAAAAATAATTTAAATTTGTATGAAAGGAAATATACAAAATACACATAAAATTAGGTATATTTGTGTTGAAATACATATACAAAATACACATAAAATAATATAAATTTTAATGAAAATATATAAACAAATACACTTAAAATAACGTAAATTTGTATAAAATATATATACAAAATACATACACATTAAACAATGTAAATATGTATAAA
Organism: Eriocheir sinensis; assembly: GCF_024679095.1. Classification (NCBI taxonomy): domain Eukaryota; kingdom Metazoa; phylum Arthropoda; class Malacostraca; order Decapoda; family Varunidae; genus Eriocheir; species Eriocheir sinensis. The sequence continues at coordinate 47,952 of NW_026111618.1, read as the reverse complement.
AAAATATATACAAAACACAAATCGAATAATGTTAAATCGTATCAAAATAAATACACGGAATATTAAAATGCAAAATACCCATAAAATAACGCATTTTTTATAAAAATATATATACGAAAACACACATAAAATATTTGAATTTATATTAAAATAAATATACAAAATGGTCATACAATAAGGTAAATTTGTATTGAAATAGATATGCAAAATACATATAAACCAATGTAAATTTGTTTCAAAATATATATACGAATACACATAAAATAACGAAGATTTCTATAAAAATATATATACAAAATATACATAAAATGAAGTAAATGCGTATAAAAAAATGTATACAAAATACACATAAAATAATGTAAACTCGTATCAAAATAACTAAACAAAATACTATTAAAAGAATGTGTATTTGTATAAATATAAATATACAAAATACACATAAAATAACGTAAATTTATTTAAAACTATATACAAAAATCCACAGCAGTAATTAAATTTGTATGAAAATAGATATACAAAATACACATAAAATAAGCTAAATTTGAATTGAAATATATATTCAATATAAATAAAATAATGTAAATTTGTATCAAAATATGTATACAAATACACATATAATAAAGTAAATTTGTATAGAAATATATAAAAAAATACACATTAATTAATGTAAATACGTATAAAAAATATGTACAAAATACACATATAATCATGTAATTCGTATCAAAATAAATAAACAAAATAGCAATAAAATAATGTAAATTTGTATAAGAAAACATGTACAAAATACACAAAATAACGCAAATTTCTATAAAAATATATGTACAAAAATGCACATAAAAAAAAATTTGCATAAAAACATATGTGCAAAACACACATTATATAATGTTAATGAGTATAAAAATATGTATACAAAATACCTATGAAATAATCTAATTTCGTATCGAATTAAATTAAGAAAATACAAATAAAATATTGTAATTTTGGATGAAAATATATATAGAAAATACACATAAAATAATATAAATACAATTACAAATATACACATAAAATAATTTAAAATTGAATGAAATAAATATAGAAAAAAAAATAAAATAAGGTAAATTAATAATGAAATAAATAAATTTTTATGAAAATATATATACAAATACATATAAAATAACATGAATTTGTATAAAATTTGTATCAAAATATATACGAGTACACACAATAAAATAACGTAAATTTTTATGGAAATGTATATACAAAATACACATAAAATAATTTAAATACGTAGAAAATTATATATACAAAATACACATAAAATAATGTAAATTCGTATCAAAATAAATGAACAAAAATCCAATAAAAGAATGTATATTTGTAGGAAAATATATATACAAAATACAAATAAAATAACTAAAATTTGTAAAAAAAATATATATAAAAATATATATTTTGTATACAAAAATACACAAAAATAATTTTTTTTTTTTAGATAATAGATATACAAAATACACATAAAATTAGGCAAATTTGTATTGAAATACATATACAAAATACACATGAAATAATGTAAATTTGTTTGAAAATATATAAACAAATACACATAAAATAACGTAAATTTGGAGAAAATATATATACAAAACAAACATTAAATAAAAAATATATACAAAATACACATACAATAATGTTAAATCGTATCAAAATAAATAAGCATAATATCTATAAAATAATATAAATTTGTATGAAAATAAAAATGCAAAATACCCATATAATAACTCATATTTGCATAAAAATATATATACAAAAATATACATAAAATAATTTAATTTGTATTTCAATAAATATACAAAATGCACATACAATAAAGTAAATTTGTATTAAAATAGATATGCAAAATACACATAAATAATGTAAATTTGTATCAAAATATATGTATGAATACACATAAAATAGAGTAAATTTCTATGAAAATATACATACAAAATACATATAAAATAATGTAAATAAGTATAAAAATATATATACCAAATACACCTAAAATAATGTAAATTCGTATCAAAATAAATAAATAAAATTCCGATAAAAGAACGTACATTTGTAGGAAAATAAATATACAAAATACACATAAAATAACGAAAATTTGTATAAAAATATATACAAATAAAAACACGAAAATAATTTTAATTTGTATGAAAATTGATATACAAAATACACATATAATTAGTTAAATTTGTATTTAAATATATGTACAAAATACACATAAAATGATGTAAATCTGAAAGAAATGAAAACAAATACACATAAAATAACGTACATTTGTATAAAATATAGATACAAAATACACATAAATAATGTAAAATCGTATCAAAATAAATACACAGAATATCAATAAAATAATGTAAATTTGTATGAAAATAAAGATGCAAAATACCCATAAAATAAACCATATTTTAATAAAAATACATATACAAAAATACACATAGAATAATAAAATTTGTATTAAAATTAATATTCAAAATGCATATATAATAAGGTAAATTTGTATTGAAAAAATGTGCAAAATACATATAAAACAGTGTAAATTTGTCTCAAAATCTATATACGAATACTCATAAATCAACGTAGATTTCTATACAAATATATATACAAAATACACATGAAAGGATGTAAATACGTATAAAAATATATATACAAAATACACATTAAATAATGTAAACTCGCGAGAAAATAAATAAAAAAAATATCAATAAAAGAATGTGTATTTCTATGAAAATAGATATACAACATACACATAAAATAACCTAAATTTGTATAAAACTATATACAAAAATACACAAAAATAATTGAAATTTGTATGAAAATAAATATACAAAATAAACATAAAATTAGGTGAATTTGTATTGAAATACATTTACAAAATACACATAAAATAATGTACATTTTAATGAAAATATATAAACAAATACACTTAAAATAACGTAAATTTGTATAAAATATATATACAAAATACACATTAAATAATGTAAATATGTATAAAAAAATATATTCAAAACACAAAAAGAATAATGTAAAATCGTATCAAGATAAATACACAAAATATTAATAAAATAATGTAAATTTGTATGAAAATTAACGCATTTTTTTTTAATATATATACCAAAACACACATAAAATATTTGAATTTGTATTAAAATATATATACAAAATGCACATACAATAAGGTAAAATTGTATTGAAATAGATATGCAAAATACATATAAAACAATGAAATTTGTTTCAAAATATATATACGAATACATATAAAATAACGTAGATTTTTAGGAAAGTATATATACAAAATACACATAAAATGAGGTAAATACGTATAAAAAAAAATGTATACAAAATACACATAAAATAATGTAAACTCGTATCAAAATAAATAAACAAAATACTAATAAAAGAATGTGTATTTGTATAAATATAAATATACAAAATACACAAAAATAATTTAAATTTGTTTGAAAATAGATATGCAAACTACACATAAAATTAGGCAAATTTGAATTGAAATACATATACAATATACACATTAAATAATGTACAAAATGCACATACAATAAGGTAAATTTGTATTGAAAGAGAAATGCAGAAATACATATAAAACAATGTAAATTTGTTTCAAAACATATATAAGAATACACATAAAATAACGTAGATTTCTATAAAAATATACATACAAAATACACATAAAATTAAGTAAATACGTATAAAAAATGTATGCAAAATACACATCAAATAATGTAAATTCGAATTAAAATAAATAAACAAAATACTAATAAAAGAATGTGTATTTGTATACATATAAATAACAAAAATACAGATAAAATAACGTAAATTTGTATAAAACGATATACAAAAATACACAACAGTAATTAAATTTGTATGAAAATAGATATACAAAATACACATAAAATAAGCTGAATTTGATTTGAAATATATATACAAAATAAATAAAATAATATAAATTTTTATCAAAATATTTATACAAATACACATATAATAACGTAAATTTGTATAAAAATATATAAACAAAATACTCATTATATACTTTAAATACGTATAAAAAATATGTACAAAATACACATATAATAATGTAATTCGAATCAAAATAAATAAACAAAATACCAATAAATTAATGTAAATTTGTATGAGAAAACATATACAAAATACACATAAAATAACGCAAATTTCTATAAAAATATATGTACAAAAACGCACGTAAAATAAAGTAAATTTGCATAAAAATATATATAGAAAAAACACATTAAATAATGTAAATGCGTATAAAAATATGTATACAAAATACCTATGAAATAATCTAAGTTCGTATCGAATTAAATTAACAAAATACCAATAAAATAATTTAAACATGGATGAAAATATATATAGAAAATACACATAAAATAACCTAAATACAAATACAAATATACACATAAAATAATTTAAAATTGAATGAAATAAATATACAAAATAAACATAAAATAAGGTAAATTTGTAATGAAATATATATACAAAATACACATAAAATAATGTCAATTTGTATGAAAATATATATACAAATACACATAAAATAACACGAATTTGTATAAAAATATATATTCAAAATAAACATTAAATAATGTAAATGCGTATAAAAATATATATACAAAGTACATATAAAATAATGTAAATTCGTATCAAAATAAATCAACAAAATACCAGTAAAATAATATATATTTGAATGAAAATAAATTTACAAAATACACATAACATAAATAAAATTTATTTTAAAATATATACAAAAATACCCAGAAATAACTTGAATTTGTATGAAAATAGATATACAAAATACACATCAAACTAGGTAGATTTCTTTTGAAATATATATACAAAAAACCCATAAAATATTGTAAATTTGTGTCAAAATATATAAACAAATACACATAAAATAATGTAAATTTGTATAAAATATATATACAAAATACAGATTAAATAATGGAACAATACACATAAAATAATATAAAATCGTATCAAAATAAATGAGCAGAATATCAATAAAATAATGTAAATTTCTATGAAAATAAAGATGTAAAATACCCATAAAATAACGGATAATTGTATAAAATATATATACAAAAGTTCACATAAAATAATTAAATTTGTATAAAAATAAATATACAAAATACACGTAGAATAAGGTAAATTTGTATTGAAATAGATATGCAAAATACACATCAAATAATGTAGATTTGTTTTAAAATATATATACGAAAACACATAAAAGAAAGTAAATTTCTATGAATATATATATATAAAATACACATAAAATTATGTAAATACGTATAAAAATATATATACAAAATACACCTAAAATAAGATAAATTCGTCTCAAATTCAATAAACTAAATTTCAATAAAAGAATGTATACATGTAGGAAAATAAATATACAAAATAATATATAAAATAACTAAAATTTGTATAAAAATATATACAAAAAAACACAAAAATAATTTCAATTTGTATGGAAATAGATATATAAAATACACATAAAATTTGGTAAATTTATATTGAAATACATATACAAAATACACATAAAATACTGTAAATTTATATGAAAATATATAAACAAATAGACATAAAGTAACATATATTTGTATAAAATATATAAAGAAAATGCACATTAAATAATGTAAATATGTAAAATAAAATACATACAAAATACACACAGAATAATGTAAAATTGTATCAAAATAAATACACAAAATATCAATAAAATAATGTAAATTTGTGTGAAAATAAAGATGCAAAATACCCATAAAAAAAACATATTTTTTAAAAATATGTATACAAAAACACACATCAAATAATTATACAAAATATACAAATATACAAGACTCACATACTATATGGTAAATTTGTATGGAAATAGATATGCAAAACACATATAAAACAATGTGAATTTATTTCAAAATATATATCCGAATGCACATAAAAAAACGTAAATTTCTATATATAAAAAAAAAAAAATTTATACAAAAATACACGAAAATAATTTAAATTTGAATGAAAACAAATTTGTATTGAAATACATATACAAACACACATAAAATAATGTAAATTTGAATGAAATACATATACAAATACACATAAAATAATGTAAATATATATATGAATATATATATATATATATATATATATATATATATATATATATATATATATATATATATATATATATATATATATATATATATATATATATATAGATATATATATATATATATATATATATATATATATATATATATATACCAAAATACATATAAAATATTTAAATTTGTATTCAAATAAATACACAAAATGCAAATACAATGCGGTAAATTTGTATTGAAAGAGATATGCAAAAATACATATAAAACAATGTAAATTTGTTTCAAAATATATATACGATTACAATTAAAATATTTTTTTTAAAAATATATATACAAGTAAATACGTATAAAAAAATGTATAAAGAATACACATAAAATAATGTAAACTCGAATCAAAATAAATAAACAAAATACGAATAAAAAAATGTGTATTTGTATAAATATAAATATACAAAATACACAAAAATAAGGCAAATTTGCATAAAACTATATACAAAAATACACAAAAGTAATTAAATTTGTATGAAAATAGATATACAAAATATACATAGAATAAACTAAATTTGAATTGAAATATTAATACAAAATACATAAAATAATGTAAATTTTTAACAAAATATTTATACAAATACACATATAATAACGTAAATTTGTATAAAAATATATAAACAAAATACTCATTAAATACTTTAAATACGTAAAAAAATATATGTACAAAATACACATATAATAATTTAATTCGTATCAAAATAAATAAATAAAATACAAATAAATTATTGTAAATTTGTATGAGAAAACATATACAAAATACACATAAAATAACGCAAATTTCTATAAAAATATATGTACAAAAATGCACGTAAAATAAAGTAAATTTGCATAAAAATATATATACAAAACACATATTAAATAATGTAAATGCGTTTAAAAATATATATACAAAATACCTATGAAATAATCTAAATTTGTATCGAATTAAATTAACAAAATACCAATAAAATAATATATTTATGGATAAAAATACATATAGAAAATACACATTAAATAAATTAAACACAAATACAAATATACACATAAAATAATTTAAAATTGTATGAAATAAATATACAAAATAAACGTAAAATAAGGTAAATTTGTAATGAAATATATGTACAAAATACACATAAAATAATGTAAATTTTTATGAAAAAATATATACAAATACACATAAAATAACATGAATTTGTTTAAAATTTGTATCAAAATATATACGAATACACACAATAAAATATATATACAAAATAAACATAAAAAATGTAAATACGTAGAAAAATATATATACAAGATACTCATAAAATAATGTAAATTCGTATCAAAATAAATAAACAAAATTCCAATAAAAGAATGTATATTTGTAGGAAAATATATATACAAAATACAAATAAAATAACTGAAATTTGCATAAAAATATATACAAGAATACACAAAAATAATTTAAATTTGTTTGAAAATAGATATGAAAAATACACATAAAGCTAGGCAAATTTGTATTGATATACATATACAAAACACACATAAAATAATGTAAATTTGTATGAAAATATATAAACACTTACACATAAAATAACGTAAATTTGGATAAAATATATGTACAAAATGATCCTTAAATAATGTAAATATGTATAAAAAATATATACAAAATACACATAGAATAATGTTAAATCGTATAAAAATAAATAAATAGAATATCAATAAAATAATGTAAATTTGTATGAAAATAAAGATGCAAAATATCCATATAATAAAGAATATTTGTAAAATATATACAAAAATACATATAAATAATTAAATTTGTATTAAAATAAATATACAAAATGCACTTAAAATAAAGAAAATTTGTATTGAAATAGATCTGCAAAATACACATCAATACTGTAAATTTGTATCAAAATATATATACGAATACTAAAATAGAGTAAATTTCAATGAAAATATACATAAAATAGATATACAAAATACACATATAACTAGTTAAATTTGTATTTAAATACATGTACAAAAAACACATAAAATAATGTAGATTTGTATGAAATGAAAATAAATACATTTTATATAAAATATATATACAAAATAATACATAGAATAATGTAAAATCATATCAAAATAAATACACAGAATATCAATCAAAATACCCATAAAATCAAGCATATTATATAACAAATACATATACAAAAAAACACATAGATTAATCAAATTTGTATTAAAATTAATATACAAAATGCACATACAATAAGGGAAATTTGTATTGAAAAAATATGCAAAATACACATAATACAATGTAAATTTGTTTCAAAATATATATACGAATACACATAAAATAACGCAGATTTCTATAGAAATATATATACAAAATACACTTGAAATAATGTAAATACGTATAAAAATATATATATATACAAAATACACATTAAATAATGTTAATTCGTGTCAAAATAAATAAACAAAATATCATGAAAAGAATGTGTATTTGTATGAAAATAGATACACAAAATACACATAAAACAAACTAAATTTGTATAAAACTATATACAAAAATACACAAAAATAATTTAAACTTGTATGAAAATAAATTTACTTTATTTTATGTGCATTTTTGTACATATATTTTTTAGAAATTTGTTAATTTATGTATTTGTATATTTTTCATATAAATTTACATTATTTTATTGCTATTTTGTTTATTTATTTTGATACGACTGAAAATAGATGTACAAAATATACATAAAATAGACTAAATTTGTATTGAAATATATATACAAAATACATAAAATAATGTAAATTTGTATCAAAAAATTTTAACAGATGCGCATAAAATAACGTAAATTTATTTTAAAATATACAAAATACACATTAAATAATGTAAATATGTACAAAAAAATATATACAAAACACAAATAGAATAATGTAAAATCGTATCAAAATAAATACACAGAATATTAATAAAACAATGTAAATTTGTATGAAAATAAAGATGCAAAATACCCATTAAATAGCGCATTTTTTATAAAAATATATATACCAAAATACACATGAAAAAATGAATTTGTATTAAAATAAATATACAAAATACACATACAATAAGTTTATTTATTTTAATTCGAATTTACATTATTTTATGTGTATTTTGTATACATTTTTTTATACGTATTTACTTAATTTTATGTGTATTTTGTATATATATTTTTATAAAAATCTACGTTTTTTTATTTGTATTCGTATATATATTTTGAAACAAATTTACATTGTTTTATATGTATTTTATATCTCTTTCAATATAAATTTGTTATTATGTGCATTTTGTACATTTATTTCAATGCAAATTTAAATATTTTATGTGTATTTTGGTATATATATTTTTATAAGATTACGAAAATTTGAATAAAAATATATACAAAAAAACAAAAAAATGAATTTCAATTTGTATGAAAATAGATATACAAAATACATATATATTAGTTAAATTTGTATTTAAATACATGTACAAAATACACATAAAATAATGTAAATTTGTAAGAAATGAAAACAAATTCACATAAAATAACGTACATTTGTATAAAATAGATATACAAAATAATTTTATGTGTATTTTGTATATTTATTTTCATACAAATTTAAATTATCAATGCAAATTTACATTATTTTATTGATATTCTGTGTATTTATATTGATAGGATTTTACATTATTCTATTTGTTTTTTGTATATACTTTTTTATACTTATTTACATTATTTAATGTGTATCTTGCATATATATTTTATACAAATTTATTATCTATTCAAATTTACATTAATTTATGTGTATTTTGTATATGTATTTCAATACAAATTTACCTAATTTTATGTGTATTTTGTATATTTCTTTTCATACAAATTTTAAATATTTTTGTGTATTTTTGTATATAGTTTTATACAAATTTAGGTTATTTTATGTACGCATTTACATTATTTAATGTGTTTGTATATATTTTATGCAAATTTATTTATTTTATGTGCATTTTGCATATATTTTTAAGAAATTTGCGTTATTTAATGTGTATTTCTATATGTTTCATACAAATTTACATTATTTTATTGCTATTTTGTTTATTTATTTTGATACGAATGAAAATAGATATACAAAAAATACATAAAATAAACTAAATTTGTATTGAAATATATATACAAAATACATAAAATAATGTAAATTTGTATCAAAATATTTTAACAGATGCGCATAAAATAACGTAAATTTGTTTTAAAATATACAAAATACACATTAAATAATGTATATATGTATAAAAAAATATATACAAAAACAAATAGAATAATGTAAAATCGTATCAAAATAAATACACAGAATATTAATAAAACAATGTAAATTTGTATGAAAATAAAGATGCAAAATACCCATTAAATAACGCATTTTTTATAAAAATATATATACCAAAATACACATGAAAAAATTAATTTGTATTAAAATAAATATACAAAATACACATACAATAAGGTAAATCTGTATTGAAATAGATATGCAAAATACATATAAAACAATGTAAATTTGTTTCAAAATATATATACGAATACACATAAAATAACGTAGATTTGTATAAAAATATATATATACAAAATACACATAAAATTAAGTAAATACGTATAAGAAAATGTATACAAAATACACATAAAATAATGTAAATTCGTATCAAAATAAATAAGTAAGTAAAAGAATAAGTATTTGTAAAAATATGAATATACAAAATACACATAAAATAACGTAAATTTGTATAAAACTATATACAAAAATACACAGAAGTAATTAAATTCGTATGAAAATAGATATACAAAATACAGATAAAATAAGCTAAATTTGAATTGAAATGTATATACAAAATACATAAAATAACGTAAATTTGTTTAAAAATATATAAACAAAATACACATTAAGTAATGTAAATACGTATAAAAAATACGTACAAAATACACATATAATCATGTAATTCGTATCAAACTAAATAAACAAAATATCAATAAAATAATGAAAATTTGTATGAGAAAACATATACAAATGCATATAAAATAACGCTAATTTCTATAAAAATATATGTCCAAAAATGAACGTAAAATAATGTAACTTTGGATAAAAATATATATACAAAACACACATTAAATAATGTAAATGCGTACGTAAAATAACCTAAATTTGTATAAAACTATATACAAAAATACACAAAAATAATTTAAATTTGTCTGAAAAGAAATATACAAAATACACATAAAATTAGGTTAATTTGTATTGAAATACATATACAAAATACACAAAAAATAATGTAAATTTGATAGAAAATATATAAACAAATACACATATAATAACGTAAATTTGTATGAAATATATATACAAAATACACATTAAATAATGTAAATATGTATAAAAAAAATACATACAAAACACAAATAGAATAATGTAAAATCGTATCAAAATATATACACAGAATATTAATAAAATAATGTAAATTTGTATGAAAATTAAGATACAAAACACCTATAAAATAACGCATTTTTTTTTTTATTATTGATACCAAAATACACATAAAATATTTGAACTTGTATTAAAATAAATATACAAAATGCACATACAATAAGGTAAATTTGTATTGAAATAGATATGCAAAATACATATAAAATAATGTAAATTTGTTTCAAAATATATATACGAATGCACATAAAATAACGTAGATTTCTATAAAAATACATATACAAAATAAACATAAAATTAAGTAAATACGTATACAAAAATGTATACAAAATACTCATAAAATAATGTAAATTCGTATAAATGTAAATAAACAATATACCAATAAAAGAATGTGTATCTGTATTACTATAAATATACAAAATGCACATAAAATTACGTAAATTTATATAAAAACTATATATAGAATAACGCAAATTTCTATAAATATATGTACAAAATGAACATTAAATAAATTTGCATAAAATATATATACAAAACACACATTAGATAATGTAAATGAGTATAAAATATGTATACAAAATACCTATGAAATAATCTAAATTGCAACGAATTAAATTAAGAAATACCAAAAAAATAAGCTAAAAATGGATGAAAATATATATACAAAATAAACAAAAAAAAACCGAAATACAATTACAAATATAAACAAAAAATAAATTAAAATAGAAAGAAAAAAATATACAATAAACATAAAATAAGGTAAATTTGTAATGAAATATATGAAAAATACACATAAAATAATATAAATTTGTATGAAAATATATACAAATACACATTAAATAACATGAATTTGTATAAAATTTGTATCAAAATATATACTTATACACACAATAAAATAACGTAATTTTTTATGAAAATGTATATACAAAATACACATAAAATAATTTAAATATGTAGAAAAATATATATACAAAAAACACATAAAATAATGTAAATATGTATGAAAATATATAAACAAATACACATATAATAATGTAAATTTGGATAAAATATATATACAAAATGAACATTAAATAATGTAAATATGTATAAAAAATATATATACAAAAAACACATAGATTATTTCATAGGTATTTTGTATACATATTTTTATACTCATTTACATTATCTAATGTGTGTTTTGTATATATTTTTTTATGCAAACTAATTTTTTGTGCAAATTTTATGTGCATTTTTGTACATATATTTTTATAGAAACTTAAAACGTTATTTTATGTTTATTTTGTATATGTTTTCTCATACAAATTTACATTATTTAATTAGTTTTTTGTTTATCTATTTTGATACGAATGACTTGATTATTTGTGTATTTTGTAAATATTTTTTTATACGTATTTACATTACTTAATGTGTATTTTGTTTATATATTTTTTTTACAAATTTACGTTATTATATGTGTATTTGTTAAAAATATTTTGAAACGAATTTACTTTATTTTATGTATTTTGTATATATATTTCAATTCAAATTTAGCTTATTTTGTGTGTATTTTGTATATCTATTTTCATACAAATTTAATTACTTCTGTGTATTTTTGTATATAGTTTTATACAAATTTACGTTACTTTATGTGCATTTTGTATATTTATATTTATACAAATACACATTCTCTTATTGGTATTTTGTTTATTTATATTTATACGAATTTACATTATTTTATGTGTATTTTGTATATATTTTTGATTCGTATTTACTTAAACTAATTTGTATTTTGTATATATATATTTATAGAAATCTACGTTATTTTATGTGTATTCGTATATATATTTTGAAATAAATTTACATTGTTTTATATGTTCTTTGCATATCTATTTCAATACAAATTTACCTTATTGTTTGTGCATTTTGTATATTTATTTTAATACAAATTCAAATATTTTATGTGTATTTTGGTATATATAATTTTAAAAAAAATGCTTTATTTTATAGGTATTTTGCATCTTAGTTTTCATACAAATGTACATTATTTTATTAATATTCTGTGTATATATTTTGATACGATTTTATATTATACTATTTGTGTTTTGTATATATTTTTTTATACATATTTTCATTATTTAATGTGTATTTTTTATATATATTTTATACAAATTAACGTTATTTTAAGTGTATTTGTTTATATAATTTCATTCAAATTTACATTATTTTAAGTGTATTTAGTATATGTATTTCAATACAAATTTACCTAATTTTATGTGTATTTTGTATATTTATTTTCATACATATTTAAATTGTTTTTGTGTTTTTTTTGTATATACATATAGAGTAAATTTCTATGAAAATATATATTCAAAATACATATAAAATTATGTAAATAAGTATAAAAATAAAGTTATCAAATACACCTAAAAAAATGAAAATTCGTATCAAATAAATAAACAAAATTCCGATAAAAGAACGTATATTTGTAGGAAAATAAATATACAAAATACACATAAAAATACGAAAATTTGAATAAAAATATATACAAAAAAACAAAAAAATAAATTTCAATTTGTATGAAAATAGATATACAAAATACACATATAATTAGTTAAATTTGTATCTAAATACATGTACAAAATACACATAAAATAATGTAAATTTGTATGAAATGAAAACAAATTCACATAAAATAACGTACATTTGTATAAAATAGATATACAAAATATACATAGAATAATGTAAAATCGTATCAAAATAAATACACAGAATACCAATAAAACAATGTAATTTTGTATGAAAATAAAGATGCAAAATACCCATGAAATAAAGCATTTTTTTTTAAATACATATACAAGAATAAACATAGAATAATTAAATTTGTATTAAAATTAATATACAAAATGCACGTACAATAAGGTAAATTTGTATTGAAAAAATATACAAAATGCACATAAAACAATGTATATTTGTTTCAAAATATATATACGAATACACATAAAATAACGTATATTTCTATAGAAATATATATACAAAATACACATGAAATGACGTAAATACGTATAAAAATATATATACATAATACACATTAAATAATGTAAATTCGCATCAAAATAAATAAACAAAATATCAATAAAAGAATGTGTATTTGTATGAAAATAGATATACAAAATACACATAAAATATTGTAAATTTGTATAAAACTCTATTAAAAAAATACACAAAAATAATTTAAATTTGTATAAAAATATATATTCAAACTACACATAAAACTAGTTAAATTTCTATTGAAATACATATACAAAATACACAAAAAATAATGTAAATTTGAACGAAAATATATAAACAAATACACTTAAAATAATGTAAATTTGTATGAAATATATATAGAAAATACACATTAAATAATGTAAATCTGTATAAAAAAATATATACAAAACACAAATAGAATATTGTAAAATAGTATCAAAATAAATACACAGAATATTAATAAAATAATGTAAATTTGTATGAAAATAAAGATGCAAAATACCCATAAAACAACGCATTTTTTATGAAAATATATATACCAAAATACACATAAAATATTTAAATTTGTATTACAATAAATATACAAAATGCACATACAATAAGGTAAATTTGTATTGAAATAGATATGCAAAATACACATAAAACAATGTAAATTTGTTTCAAAATATATATACGAATACACTTAAAATAACGTAGATTTCTATAAAAATATATATGCAAAATACACATAAAATGAAGTAAATACGTATAAGAAAATGTATACAAAATACACATAAAATAATGTAAATTCGTATCAAAATAAATAAACTAAATGCCAATAAAAGAATGTTTACTTGTATAAATATAAATACTAAATACATATGAAATAAAGTAAAATTGTATAAAACTATATACAAAAATAAACAAAAATAATTAAATTTGTATGAAAATAGATATACAAAAGACACATAAAATAAGCTAAATTTGAATTGAAATAAATATAGAAAATACATAAAATAATGTAAATTTGTATCAAAATATATATTCAAATACACATATAATAACGTAAATTTGTATAAAAATATATAAACAAAATACCCATCAATAATGTAAATACGTATAAAAGATATGTACGTAATGTAAAAATTTATAAAATTAATGATGCAAAATACCCATAAAATAACTCATATTTAAAAAAATATATATACAAAAATACACATAAAATAATTGAATTTGTATTAAAATAAATATACAAAATACACATACAATAAGGTAGATTTTTATTGAAATAGATATGCAAAAAACACAAAAAATAATGAATTTTTTTTTCAAAATATATACGAATACACACAATAAAATTACGTAAATTTTTATGAAAATATATATACAAAATACACATAAAATAATGTAAATACGTAGAAAAATATATATACAAAATACACATAAAATAATGTAAGTTCGTATCAAAATAAATAAACAAAATTTCCTCTAAAAAAATGTATATTTGTAGGAAAATATATATACAAAATTCAAATAAAATAACAAAAATTTGTATAAAAATATATACAAAAATACACAAAAATAATTTAAATTTGTTTGAAAATACATATGCAAAATACACATGAAATTAGGCAAATTTTTTTTGAAATACATATACAAAATACACGTAAAATAATGTAAATTTGTATGAAAATATATAAACAAATACACATAAGATAACGTAAATTTCCATAAAATATATGTACAAAATATACATTAAATAATGTAAATATGTCTAAAAATATATATACAAAATACACAGAATAACGTAAAATCGTATCAAAATATAATAAATATAATATAATAAAGCATTTTTTTATGAAAATACATATACAAAAATACACATAGAATATTTAAATTTGTATTATTTTATATGTACTTTGTATATATATTTTTATACGCATTTACATTATTTAACATTTATTTTGAATATATAATTTTATACAAATTCATGGTATTTTATGTGTATTTGTATATATATTTTCATATAAATTTACATTATTTTATGTGTATTTTGTACATATATTTCATTACAAATTTACCTTATTTAATGTTTATTTTGTATGTGTATTTTGTACATTTATATTTATACAAATACACATTCTTTTATTGGTATTTTGTACATTTATTTTGAATCGAATTTGCATTATTTTATGTGTATTTTGTTTACATTCTTTTATACGTATTTACTTAATTTTATGTGTATTTTCTATATATATTTTTATAGACATCTACGTTATTTTATGTGTATCCGTATATATATTTTGAAACAAATTTACATTGTTGTATATGTATTTTTGCATATCTCTTTCAATAGAAGTTTACCTTATTGTATGTGCATTTTGTATATTTATTTCAGTACAAATTTAAATATTTTATGTGTATTTTGGTATATATATTTTTATAAGAAATGCGCTATTTGATGGGAATTTTGCATCTTTATTTTCATTCAAATTTACATTATTTTATTAATATTCTGTGTATTTATTTTGATACGATTTTACATTATTCTATTTGTTTTTTGTATATATTTTTTTTATACATATTTACATTATTTAATGTGTATCTTGCATATATATTTCATACAAATTTATTATCTATTATTTATTTTCATACAAATACACATTCTTTTCATGATATTTTGTTTATTTATTTTGACACGAATTTACATTACTTAATATGTATTTTGTATATATATTTTTATCCGTATTTACATAATTTCATGTGTATTTTGTATATATATTTCTATAGAAATCTACGTTATTTTATGTGTATTCGTATATATATTTTGAAACAAATTTACATTGTTTTATATGTATTTTTGAATATCTCTTTTTTTAATACAAATTTACCTTACTGAATATGCATTTTGTATATTTATTTCAATACAAATTTAGATATTTTATGTGTATTTTGGTGTATATATTTTTAGAAAAAATGCGCTATTATATGGGAATTTTGCATCTTTCTTTTCATACAAATTTACATTATTTTGTTGATATTCTCTGTATTTATTTTCATACGATTTTACATTATTCTATTTCTTTTTTGTATATATTTTTTTTATACACATTTACATTATTTAATGTGTATCTTGCATATATATTTTATACAAATTTACGTTATTTAAGTGTATTTGTTTATATATTTTCATTCATATTTACATCATTTTATGTGTATTTTGTATATGTATTTCAATACAAATGTACCTAATTTTTTGTGTATTTTGTATATTTCTTTTCATACAAATTTTAATTATTTTTGTGTATTTTTGTATATAGTTTTATACAAATTTAGGTTATTTTATGTACGCATTTACATTATTTAATGTGTGTTTTGTATATATATTTTAATGCAAATTTACTTTATTTAATGTGCATTTTTGTAAGTTTGTATTTAGATAGATATGCAAAATACATATTAAACAATGTAAATTTGTTTCAAAATATATATACGAATAATCATAAAATAACGTAGATTTTTTATAAAAATATATACAAAATACACATAAAATGAAATAAACACGTATAAAAAAATGAATACAAAATACACATAAAATAATGTAAAATCGTATCAAAATAAATAAACAAAATACCAATAAAAGAATGTGTATTTGTATAAATATAAATATACAAAATATACATAAAATATCGTAAATTTGTATCAAACTATATACAAAAATACACAGAAGTAATTAAATTAAATAAATGTTAAATAATGTAAATGCCTATAAAAATATATATACAAAGTACATATAAAATAATACAAATTTAAATATTCTATGTGTATTTTTGTATATGTATTTTCATAAAAAAATGCTTTATTTTATGAGTATTTTGCATCTTTATTTTCATACAAATTTACATTATTTTATTAATATTCTGTGTATTTATTTTGATACGATTTTACATTATTCTATGTATATTTTGTATATATATTTTATACAAATGAACGTTATTTTATGTGAATTTGTTTTCATTTCATACAAATTTACATTATTTCATGTGTATTTTGTACATGTATTTAAATGCAAATTTAACTAATTATATGTGTATTATGTATATCTATTTTCATACAAATCGAAATTAATTTTGTGTATTTTAGTATATATTTCTATTCAAATTTTCGTAATTTTATGTGTATTTTGTATATTTATTTTCCTACAAATATACGTTCTTTTATCGGAATTTTGTTTATTTATTTTGATACGAATTTTCATTATTTTAGGTGTATGTGATATATATATTTTTATAATTATTTACATAATTTTATATGTATTTTGAATATATATTTTCATAGAAATTTACTCTATTTTATGTGTATTCGTATATATATTTTAATACAAATTTACATTATTTATGTGTATTTCGCATATCTATTTCAATACAAATTTTCTTTATTGTATGTGCCTTTTGTATATTTATTTTGATACAAATTTAATTATTTTATGTGTATTTTTGTATATATATTTTTAAACAAATATGCGTTATTATATGGGTATTTTACATCTTTATTTTCATACAAATTTACGTTATTTTATTGATAGTCTGTTTATTTATTTTGATACGATTTTACGTTATTCTGTGTATTTTGTATATATATTTTTAGACATATTTACATTATTTAATGTATATTTTGTACATATATTTTATGGAAATTTACGTTATCTTATGTGTATTTGTTTATATATTTTCATACAAATTTACATTATTTTATGTGTATTTTGTATATGTATTTAAAAAAAATTGCCTAATTTCATGTGTATTTTGCATATCTATTTTCAAACAAATTTAAATTATTTTTGTGTATTTTTGTATATATTTTTATACAAATTTTTGTTATTTTATTTGTATTTTGTATATATATTTTCCTACAAATATACATTCTTTTAGAGGAAATTTTGTTTATTTATTTTGATACGAATTTACATTATTTTATGTGTATTTTGTATATATATTTTTCTATGTATTTACATTATTTTATGTGTATTTTGTATATATATTTTCATTAAAAAAATACGTAATTTTATTGTGTGTATTCGTATATATTTTGATGAAAAATTTCATTATTTTATGTGTTTTTTGCATATATATTTCAATAAAAATCTACCTTATTGTATGTGTATTTTGTATATTTATTTTAACACAAATTCAATTATTTAATGTGTATTTTTGTATATATTTTTTTTTAAATATGAGTTATTTTATGGGTATTTTGCATCTTTAATTTTATAAATTTTTACATTACGTACATATCTTTTATACGTATTTACATTATTTAATGTGTATTTTGTTTATATATTTTTATACAAATTTACATTATTATATGTGTATTTGAATATATATTTTGATACAAATTTACATTATTTTATGTATTTTCTATATTTATTTCAATTCAAATTTAGCTTATTTTATGTGTCTTTTGTATATCTCTTTTCATACAAATTTAATAATTTTTGTTTATTTTTGTATATAGTTTTATACAATTTTACGTTATTTTATATGTATTTTGTATATTTATATTTATACAAGTAGACATTCTTTTATTGGCATTTAGTTTATTTTTTTTGATACGAATTTACATTATTTTATGTGTATTTTCTATACATTTTCTTATACGTATTTACTTCATTTTATGTGTATTTTGTATATATATTTTTATAGAAATCTACGTTATTTTATGTGTATTCGTATATATATTTTGAAACAAATTTACATTGTTTTATGTGTATTTTGCATATCTATTTCAATACAAATTTACCTTATTGTATGTGCATTTTGTAGATTTATTGTAATACAAATTTAAATATTTTATGTGTATTTTGGTATATATATTTTCATAAAAAATGCGTTGTTTTATGGGTATTTTGCATCTCTATTTTCATTCAAATTTACATTATTTTATTAATATTCTGTGTATTTATTTTGATTCTATTTTACATTATTCTGTTTGTGTTTTGTATATATTTTGTTTATACATATTTACATTATTTAGTGTGTATTTTCTATATTTCATACAAATTTACGTTATTTTAAGTGTACTTGTTTATATATTTTCATTCAAATTTACATTATTTAATGTGTATTTTGTATATGTATTTCAATAGAAATTTAACTAGTTTTATGTGTATTTTGTATATATATTTTTATACAAATTTAAATTATTTTTGTGTATTTTTTGAATAGAGTTTTATAGAAATTTACAATATTTTATGTGTAATTTGTATATCTATTTTCATACAAATACACATTCTTTTATTGATATTTTGTTTATATATTTTGATGCGAATTTACATTATTTAATGTGTATTGTGTATATATATTTTTAAACGTATTTACGTCATTTCATGTGTATTTTGTATATATATTTCTATAGAAATATACGTTATTTTATGTGTATTCGTATATATATTTTGAAACAAATATACATTGTTTTATGTGCATTTTGTATATTTTTTCAATACAAATTTACCTTATTGTACGTTCATTTTTTATATTAATTTTAATACAAATTTAATTATTCTATGTGTATTCTTGTATATGTATTTAAAAAAAAATATGCTTTATTTTATGGGTATTTTGCATCTTTATTTTCATACAAAATTACATTATTTTATTGATATTCTGTGTATTTATTTTGATACGATTTTACATTATTCTATGTATATTTTGTATATCTATTTTATACAAATGTACGTTACTTTATGTGAATTTGTTTTCATTTCATACAAATTTACATTATTTTATGTCTATTTTGTACATGTATTTAAATACAAATTTAACTAATTATATGTGTATTTTGTATATTTATTTTCATACAAATTGATTTTTTTTTTTTTTTTTATTTTTATTCAAATTTTCGTAATTTTATGTGAATTTTGTATATTTATTTTCCTACAAATATACGTTCTGTTATCGGAATTTTTTTTATTTATTTTGATACGAATTTTCATTTTTTTAGGTGTATTTGATATATATATTTTTATACTTATTTACATAATTTTATATATATTTTGAATATATATTTTCATAGAAATTTACTCTATATGTATATACAAAAAAACACAAAAATAATTTAAATTTGTATGAAAATAAATATACAAAATACACATAAAATTAGGTAAATTTGTATTGAAATACATATACAAAATACACTTAAAATAATGTAAATTTGAATGAAATTATATAAACAAATACACTTAAAATAACGTTAATTTGTATAAAATATATATAAAAAATACACATTCAATAATGAAAATATGTATAAAAAAATATATACAAAACACAAATAGTATAATATAAAATCGTATCAAAATATATACACAGAATATTAATAAAATATTGTACATTTGTATGAAAACTAAGATGCAAAATACCTATAAAATAACGCATTTTTTATAAAATTATATATACCAAAATACATATAAAATATTTGAATTTGTATTAAAACAAATATACAAAATGCACATACAATAAGGTAAATTTGTATTGAAATAGATATGCAAAAAACATATAAAACAATGTAAATTTGTTTCAAAATATATATACGAATACACATAAAATAACGTAGATTTATATAAATATATATATATATACAAAATACAAATAAAATTAATTAAATACGAATCAAAAATGTATACAAAATACACATAAAATAATGTAAATTCGTATAAATATAAATAAACAAAAAACCAATAAGAGAATGTGTATTTGTATAAATATAAATATACAAAATGCACATAAAATAACGTAAATTTGTATAAAACTATATACAAAAATACACAGAAGTAATTAAATTTGTATGAAAATAGATATACAAAATACACACAAAATAAGCTAAATTTGAATTTAAATATATATACAAAATACATAAAATAAAGTAAATTCGTTTCAAAATATTTTTTACAAATACACATATAATAACGTAAATTTGTAAAAAAAATATATAAACAAAATACACATTAAGTAATATAAATACGTATAAAAAAAATATTTACAAAATACACAAATAATCAAGTCATTCGTATCAAAATAAATAAACAAAAAACTAATTAAATAATGTAAATTTGTATTAGAAAACATATACAAAATACACATAAAATAACGTTTTAAGTTTCTATAAAAATATATGTACAAAATGCACATAAAATTAGTTTGCATAAAAAAATATATTCAAAACACACATTAGATAATGTAAATGAGTATAAAAATATGTATACAAAATACCTATGAAAAAATCTAAATTCGTATCGAGTTAAATTAAGAAAATAACAATAAAATAATGTAATTTTGGATGAAAATATATATAGAAAACACACATAAAATAACCTAAATACAAATACAAATATACACATTAAATAATTTAAAATTGAATGAAATAAATATACAAAATAAACATAAAATAACGTAAATTTGTAATAAAATATATGTAAGAATACACATAAAATAATATAAATTTGTATGAAAATATATATACAAATACACATAAAATAACATGAATTTGTATAAAATTTGTTTCAAAATATATACTAATACACACAATAAAATAACGTAAATTTTTATGAAAATATATATATAAATACACATAAAATAGTTTAAATACGTAGAAAATATATATACAAAATACACATAAAATAATGTAAATTCGTAAAAATTAAATACAAAATTCCAATAAAAGAATGTATATTTGTAGAAAATATATATACAAAAAACAAATAAAATAACTAAAATTTGTAAAAAATATATACAAAAACACAAAAATAATTTAAATTTGTTTGAAAATAGATATGCAAAATACACATAAAGTTAGGCAAATTTGTATTGAAATACATATACAAAACTCACATAAAATAATGTAAATTTGTATGAAAATATATAAACGAATACATATAAAATCACGTAAATTTGGATAAAATATATATACAAAATATACATTAAATATTTTAAATATGTATAAAAATATATTATATTATATCTATTTTTATTGATATTTGCGTTATTTATGTGTATTTTGTATATGTTTTCTCATAGAAATTTACATTATTTTATTGGTATTTTGTCTATTTATTTTGATACGAATTACATGATTATTTGTGTATTTTTTACATTTTTTATACATATTTACATTATTTAATGTGTATTTTGTTTATATATTTTTATACAAATTTACGTTATTATAGGTGTATTTGTATAGGGATTTTTATACAAATTTACATTATTTTATGTATTTTGTATATATATTTCAATTCAAATTTAGTTTATTTTATGTGTATTTTGTATATCTATTTATTTTAATACAAAATCAAATATTTTATGTTTTTTCGTATATATTTTTATAAAAAATGCGTTATTTTATGGGTATTTTGCATCTTAATTTTCATACAAATTTATATTATTTTATTAATATTTTCTGTATTTATTTTATTTGTGTTTTGTATATATTTTTTTATACATATTTACATTATTTAAAGTTTTTTTTGTATATATATTTGATACAAATTTACGTTATTTTAAGTCTATATGATTATATATTTTCATTCAAATTTACATTATTTTATGTGTATTTTGTATATGTATTTCAATACAAATTTACCTATTTTTATATGTTTTTTGTATATTTATTTTCATACAAGTTTAAATTATTTTTGTGTATTTTTGTGTAAAGTTTTATACAAATTTAGGTTATTTTATGTGCATTTTGAATATCTATTTTCATACAAATACACATTCTTTTCATGATATTTTGTTTATTTATTTTGACACGAATTAACATTATTTAATGTGTATTTTGTATATATATTTTTATACGTATTTACATTATTTCAAGTGTATTTTGTATATATATTTCTATAGAAATCTGCGTTATTTTATGTGTATTCGTATATATATTTTGAAACAAATTTACATTGTTTTATGTGTATTTTGCATATTTTTTCAATACAAATTTACCTTATTGTATGTGCATTTTGTATATTAATTTTAATACAAATTTGATTAATCTATGTGTATTTTTGTATATGTATTTTTATAAAATTATGCTTTATTTTATGGGTATTTTGCATCCTTATTTTCATACAAATTTACATTATTTTATTGATATTCTGTGTATTTATTTTGATATGTTTTTACATTATTCTATGTGTATTTTGTATATATATTTTATATAAAATGTATTTGTTTTCATTTCATACAAATCTATATTATTTTATGTGTTTTTTGTACATGTATTTAAATACAAATTTAACTAGTTATATGTGTATTTTGTATATCTATTTTGTATGTATATTTTCATAGAAATTTACTCTATTTTATGAGTATTCGTATATATATTTTGATACAAATTTACATTATTAATGTGTATTTTGCATATCTATTTTAATACAAATTTACTTTTTTCTACGTGCATTTTGTATATTTATTTTAGTACAAATTTAATTATTTTATATGTATTTTTGTATATATATTTTTATGCAAATATGCGTTATTATATGGATATTTTGCATCTTTATTTTCACACAAATTTACATTATTTTATTGATATTCTCTTTATTTATTTTGATACGTTTTAACATTATTTTATGTGTTTTTTGTATATATTTTTTTTATACATATTTACATTATTTAATGTTCATTTTGTATATATATTTTATCCAAATTTACATTATTTTATGTGTATTTGTTTATATATTTTCATACATATTTACATTATTTGATGTGTTTTTTGTATATATATTTTACTACGTATTTAAATTATTTTATGTGTATTTTGTATATACATTTTCATAAAAAAATTACGTTATTTTATTGTGTGTATAAGTATATATTTTGATACAAATTTTATACAAATTCATGTTATTTAATGTGTATTTGTATATATATTTTCATACAAATTTATATTATTTTATGTGTATTTTTTCATATATTTCATTACAAATTTACCTTATTTTATGTTTATTTTGTATATTTATTTCATTATATTTTAAATTATTTTATGTGTATATTTGTATTTGTATTTAGGTTATTTTATGTGTATTTTGTATATATATTTTCATCCAAAATTACATTATTTTATTGGTATTTTCTTAATTTAATTCGATACGAATTTAGATTATTTCATAGGTATTTTCTATACATATTTTTATACTCATTTACATTATGTAATGTGTGTTTTGTATATATATTTTTATGCAAATTTATTTTATGTTCATTTCTGTACATATATTTTTATAGAAATTTGCGTTATTTTATGTATATAGTTTTATATAAATTTACGTTATTTTATGTGCATTTTGTATATTTATATTTATACAAATACACATTCTTTTATTGGTATATTGTTTATTTACATTTATACGAATTTACATTATTTTATGTGTATTTTGTATACATTTTTTTTATACGTATTGACCTAATTTTATGTGTATTTTGTATATGTATTTTTATAGAAATCTACGTTTTTTTTATGTGTATTCGTATATATATTTTGAAACAAATTTACATTATTTTATATGTATTTTGCATATATATTTCAATACAAATTTATCTTATTGTATGTGCATTTTGTATATTTATTTTAATACAAATTGAAATATTTTATGTGTATTTTGGTATCAATAATTTTATAAAAAAAATGCGTAATTTTATACGTATTTTGCATCTTAATTTTCATACAAATTTGCATTATTTTATTAATATTCTCTGTATATATTTTGATACGATTTTACATTATTCTATTTATGTTTTGTATATATTTTTTCATACATATTTACATTATTTAATGTGTATTTTGTACATATATTTCATACAAATTTACGTTATTATATGTGTATTTGTTTATATATTTTCTTTCAAATTTACATTATTTTATGTGTATTTTGTATATGTATTTCAATACAAATTAACCTAATTTTATTTATTTTCATAGAAATTGAAATAATTTTTTAATTTTTTTTATATATTTTCATACAAATTTTCGTTATTTTATGTGTATTTTGTATATTTATATTTTCTACAAATATACGTTCTTTTATCTGAATTTTGTTTATTGAATTTGAAACGAATTTACCTTATTTTGTATATCTATTTTCATACAAATTAAAATACTTCTGTGTATTTTTGTATATAGTTTTATATAAATTTACGTTATTTTATGTGTATTTTGTATATTTATATTTATACAAATACACATTCTTTTATTGGTATTTTGTATATTTATTTTGATGCGAATTTACATTATTTTATGTGTATTTTGTATACATTTTTTTATACGTATTTACTTCATTTTATGTGTATTTTGTGTATTCGTATATATATTTTATTTTATTTTATACGTATTTACTTCATTTTATGTGTATTTTGTGTATTCGTATATATATTTTGAAACAAATTTACATTGTTTTATATGTATTTTGCATATCTATTTCAATACAAATTTACCTTATTGTATGTGTTTTTTAAATATTTATTTTAATACAAATTAAATTTTTTTATGTGTATTTTGGTATATATGGTAAGGTAAATTTGTATTGAAAGAGATATTCAAAAATACATATAAAACAATGTAAATTTGTTTCAAAATATATAAAATAACGTAGATTTCTATAAAAATATATACAAAATACACATAAAATTAAGTAAATACGCATAAAAAAATGAATACAAAATACACATAAAAATCGTATCAAAATAAATAAACAAAATACCAGTAAAAGAATGTGTATTTGTATAAATATAAATATACAAAATACACAAAAAAATATCGTAAATTTGTATAAAACTATATACAAAAATACACAGAAGTAATTAAATTTGTATGAATATATATATACAAAATACAGCTAAAATAAGCTAAATTTGAATTGAAATGTACATACAAAATACATAAAATAATGTAAATCTGTATCAAAATATTTATACAAATACATATAATAACGTAGATTTGTTTAACAATATATAAACAAAATACACATTAAGTAATGTAAATACGTATAAAAAATATGTACAAAATACAATTATAATCATGTAACTCGTATCAAAATAAATAAACAAAATAGCAATAAAATAATATAGATTTGTATGAGAAAACATATACAAATAACGCAAATTTCTATAAAAATATATGTACAAAAATGCACATAAAATAAAGTAAATTTGCATAAAAATATATATACAAAACACACACTAAATAATGTAAATGCGTACATAAAATAACCTAAATTTGTATAAAACTATATACAAAAATACACAAAAATAATTTAAATTCGTTTGAAAAGAAATATACAAAATACACATAAAATTAGGTAGATTTGTATTGAAATACATATACAAAATACACATCAAATAATGTAAATATGAATGAAAATATATAAACAAATACACTTAAAATAACGTAAATTTGTATAAAATATATATGCAAGATACACATTAAATAATATAAATATGTATAAAAAAATATATACAAAAAACAAATAGAATAATGTAAAATCGTATCAAAATAAATACACAGAATATCAATAAAATAATGTAAATTTGTATGAAAATAGAGATGCAAAATTCCCAAAAATTATCGCATTTTTTATAAAAATATATTTACCAAAATACACATAAAATATTTAAATTTGTATTGAAATAAATATACAAAATGCATATACAGTAAGGTAAATTTGTATTGAAAGAGATATTCAAAAATACATATAAAACAATGTAAATTTGTTTCAAAATATATACGAATACAAATAAAAAAAACGTAGATTTCTATAAAAATATATATACAAAATACACATAAAATTAAGTAAATACGTATAAAAAAATGTATACAAAATACACATAAAATAATGTAAATTCGAATTAAAATAAATAAACAAAATACTAATAAAAGAATGTGTATTTGGAAAAATATAAATATACAAAATACACATACAAAATAAACATAAAATATGGTAGATTTGTAATAAAATATATGTACAAAATACACATAAAATAATGTAAATCTATATGAAAATATATATACAAATACACATAAAATACCATGAATTTGTATAAAAATATATATTCAAAATAAATATTAAATAATGTAAAAGCGTATAAATATATATATATATATATATATATATATATATATATATATATATATATATATATATATATATATATATATATATATATATATATATATATATATATATATATATATATACAAAGTACATATAAAATAATGTAAATTCGTATCAATATAAATCAACAAAACACCAATAAAATAATATATATTTGAATGAGAATAAATTTACAAAATACACATAACATAACTAAAATTTGTATTCAAATATATACAAAAATACATAGAAATAATGAGTTTGTTTGAAAATAGATATACAATATACATATAAAACTAGGTAATTTTCTTTTGAAATGTATATTCAAAATACCCATAAAATATTGTAAATTTGTCAAAATATATAAACAAATACACATAAAATAACGTAAATTTGTATGAAAAATATATACAAAATACACATAGAATAATGTCAATTCGTATCAAAATGAATGAGCAGAATATCAATAAAATAATGTAAATTTGTATGAAAATAAAGATGCAAAATACCCAAAAAATAAAGCATATGTTTATAAAAATACAGATACAAAAATACACATCGAATAATTAAATTTGTATTAAAATTAATATACAAAATACGTATATCATAAGGTAAATTTGTATTGAAAAAATATGCTACATACACGTTTACTCATACAAATTTATATTATTTTATTGGTATTTTGTTTATTTATTTTGATACGAATTACATGATTATATGTGTATTTTGTACATATTTTTTATACGTATTTACATTATTTAAGATGTATTTTGTTTATATATTTTCATACAAATTTACGTTATTATATGTGTATTTGTATAAATATTTTGATACAAATTTACTTTATTTCATGTATTTTGTATATATATTTCAATTCAAATTTAACTTATTTTGTGTGTATTTTGTATATATTTTCATACAAATTTAATTACTTCTGTGTATTTTTGTATATAGTTTTATATAAATTTACCTTATTTTATTTGTATTTTATATTTTTATTTTCATAGAAATTAGCATTCTTTTATTGGTATTTTGTTTATTTATTTTGATATGAGTTTACATTATTTTATGTGTATTTTGTATACATTTTTTATACGTATTTACTTCATTTTATGTGTATTTGTATATATATTTTATAGAAATCTACGTTATTTTATGTGTATTCGTATATATATTTTGAAACAAATTTACATTGTTTTATGTATTTTGCATATCTATTTCAATACAAATTTACCTTATTGAATGTGTTTTTGTATATTATTTTAATACAAATTTAATTTTGATGTGTATTTTGGTATATATATTTTATAAATAAAAATGCGTTATTATATGGGTATTTTGCTTCTTTATTTTCATACAAATTTACATTATTTTATTAATATTCTGTGTATTTATTTTGATACGATTTTACATTATTCTATTTGTGTTTTGTACATATTTTTTTATACAAATTTACGTTATTTTAAGTGGATTTGATAATGTATTTTCATTCAAATTTACATTATTTTATCTGTATTTTGTGTATGTATTTTAATACAAATTTATCTAATTTTATGTGTATTTTGTATATTTATTTTCATACAAATTTAAAATATTTTTGTGTATTTTTGTATATAGTTTGATACAAATTTAGGCTATTTTATGTGTATTTTGTATATCTATTTTCATACAAATACACATTCTTTTATTGATATTTTGTTTATTTATTTTGACGCGAATTTACATTATTTAATGTGTATTTTGTATATATATTTTTATACGTATTTACATCATTTCACGTGTATTTTGTATAGTTTTAAACAAATTTATATTATTTAATGTGTATTTTGTATATATATATTTATAAAAATACACATTCTTTTATTGGTATTTTGTTTATTTATTTTGATACTAATTTAAATTATTTTATTTGTATTAATTATAAATATTTAATACGTTTTACATAATATTATGTGTATTTTGTATATATATATTTTTATAGAAATCTACCTTATTTCATGTGTATTAGTATATATATTTTGAAACAAATTTACATTGTTTATATGTATTTTGCATATCTATTTTTGTGTATTCTGTATTTATTTTTGTTATACATAGAATAATGTAAAATCGTATCAAAATAAGTACACAGAATATCAATAAAATAATTTAAATTCGTATGAAAATAAAGATGCAAAATACCCATAAGATAGAGCTTTTTTTTTTTTTTTAAATACATATACAAAAATACACATAGAATAATTAAATTTGTATTAAAATTAATATACAAAATGCACACATACAATAAGGTAAATTTGTATTGAAAAAAAACCGCAAAATACAAATAAAACAGAGTAAATTTGTTTCAAAATATATATACAAATACACATAAAATAACGTAGATTTCTATAGAAATATATATACAAAATACACATGAAATTATGTAAATACGTATAAAAATATATATATAAAATACATATTAAATAATGTAAACTCGTGTCAAAATAAATAAACAAAATATCATGAAAAGAATGTGTATTTTTATGAAAATAAATAATAGATAATAAATTTGTATGAAATATATATGCAAGATACACATTAAATAATGTAAATATGTATATAAAAAAAAAACAAATAGAATAATGTAAAATCGTATCAAAATAAATACACCGAATATTAATAAAATAATGTAAATTTCTATGAAAATAAAGATGCAAAATTCCCATCAAATAGCGCATTTCTTATAAAAATATATATACCAAAATACACATAAAATATTTAAATTTGTATTGAAATAAATATACAAAATGCACATACAATAAGGTAAACTTGTATTGAAAGAGATATGCAAAAATACATATAAAACAATGTAAATTTGTTTCAAAATATATATACGAATACACATAAAATAACGTAGATTTCTATAAAAATATATATACAAAATACACATAAAATTAGGTAAATACGTATAAAAATATGTAAACAAAATACACATAAAATAATATAAATTCTAAACAAAATAAATAAACAAAATATCAATAAAAGAATGTGTATTTGTATAAATATAAAAGTACAAAATACACATACAAAATAAACATAAAATAAGGTAAATTTGTAATGATATATATGTACAAAATACACATAAAATATTGTAAATTTATATAAAAATATATATACAAATACACATAAAATACCATGAATTTGTATAAAATAATATATTCAAAATAAATATTAAATAATGTAAATGCGTATAAAATATATATAAAAAGTACATATAAAATAATGTAAATTCGTATCAATATAAATCAACAAAATACCAATAAAATAATATATATTTGAATGAAAATAGATTTACAAAATACACATAACATAACTAAAATTTGTATTGAAATATATACAAAATTACATAAAAATAATTTGAGTTTGTATGAAAATAGATATTCAAAATACACATAAAACTAGGTAAATTTCTTTTGAAATATATATACAAAATACCCATAAAATATTGTAAATTTGTGTCAAAATATATAAACAAATACACATAAAATAACGTAAATTTGTATGAAAAATATATAAAAAATACACATAGAATAATGTCAAATCGTATCAAAATGAATGAGCAGAATATCAATAAAATAACGTAAATTTGTATGAAAATAAAGATGCAAAATACCCACAAAATAAAGCATGTTTTTATAAAAATACATATACAAAAATACACATAGAATAATAAAATTTGTATTAAAATTAATATACAAAATGCATATACAATAAGGTAAATTTGTATTGAAAAAATAAGCAAAATACACATAAAAGTGTAAATTTGTTTAAAAATCTATATACGAATACACATAATATAACGTAGATTTCTATAGAAATATATATACAAAATACACATGAAATGATGTAAATACGTATAAAAATATATATACAAAATACACATTAAATAGTTTAAATTCTCGTCAAAATAAATAAACAAAATATCAATAAAAGAATGAGTATTTGTATGAAAATAGATATAGAAAATACACATAAAATAACCTAAATTTGTATAAAACTATATACAAAAAAACACAAAAATAATTTAAATTTGTATGAAAATAAATATACAAAATACATATAAAATTAGCTAAATTTGTATTGAAATACATATACAAAATACACTTAAAATAATGTAAATTTGAATGAAATTATATAAACAAATACACTTAAAATAACGTTAATTTGTATAAAATATATATAAAAAATGCACATTAAATAATGAAAATATGTATAAAAAAATATATACAAAACACAAATAGTATAATATAAAATTGTATCAAAATATATACACAGAATATTAATAAAATAATGTATATTTGTATGAGAACTAAGATGCAAAATACCTATAAAATAACGCATTTTTTATAAAATTATATATACTAAAAATACACATAAAATATTTGTATTTGTATCAAAATATATATACAAAATGGATATACAATAAGGTAAATTTGTATTGAAATATATATGCAAAAAAAATATAAAACAATGTATATTTGTTTCAAAATATATATATACGAATACACATAAAATAACGTAGATTTCTATAAAAATATATATACAAAATACACAAAATTAAGTAAATACGAATCAAAAATGTATACAAAATACACATAAAATAATGTAAATTCGTATAAATATAAATAAACAAAATACCAATAAGAGAATATGTATTAGTATAAATATAAATATACAAAATGCACATAAAATAACGTAAATTTGTATAAAACTATATACAAAAATACACAGAAGTAATTAAATTTGTATGAAAATAGATATAAAAAATTCACACAAAATAAGCTAAATTTGAATTGAAATATATATACAAAATACATAAAATAAAGTAAATTTGTTTCAAAATATTTTTAACAAATACACATATAATAACGTAAATTTGTATAAAAATATATAAACGAAATACACATTAGGTAATGTAAATACGTATAAAAAAAATATTTACAAAATACACAAATAATCAAGTCATTCGTATCAAAATAAATAAAAAAAGACTAATTAAATAATGTAAATTTGTATGAGAAAACATATACAAAATACATATAAAATAACGGAAGTTTCTATAAAATATATGTACAAAATGCACATAAAATTAGTTTGCATAAAAAAATATATACTAAACACACATTAGATAATGTAAATGAGTATAAAAATATGTATACAAAATACCTATGAAATAATCTAACTTCGTATCGAGTTAAATTAAGAAAATAACAATAAAATAATGTAATTTTATATGATAATATATATAGAAAACACACATAAAATAACCTAAATACAAATACAAATATACACATTAAATAATTTAAAATTGAATTAAATAAATATACAAAATAAACATAAAATAAGGTTAATTTGTAATAAAATATATGTAAAAATACACATAAAATAATATAAATTTGTATGAAAATATATATACAAAAACTCATCAAATAATATGAATTTGTATAAAATTTGTTTCAAAATATATACGAATACACACAATAAAATAACGTAAATTTTTATGAAAATGTATATATAAAATACACATAAAATAATTTAAATACGTAGAAAAATATATATACAAAATATACATAAAATAATGTAAAATCGTAACAAAATAAATACACAAAATTCCAATAAAAGAATGTATATTTGTAGGAATATATATATACAAAAAACAAATAAAATACCAAAATTTTTTATAAAAATATATACAAAAATACACAAAAATAATTTAAATTTGTTTGAAAATAGATATGCAAAATACACATAAAGTTAGGCATATTTGTATTGAAATACATATAGAAAACTCACATAAAATAATGTAAATTTGTATAAAAATATATATACAAATACACATAAAATAACGTAAATTTGGATAAAATATATATATACAAAATATACATTAAATATTTTAAATATGTATAAAAATATATTATATTATATATATTTTTATTGACATTTGCGTTATTTATGTGTATTTTGTATATGTTTTCTCATAGAAATTTACATTATTTTATTGGTATTTTGTCTATTTATTTTGATACGAATTACATGATTGTTTGTGTATTTTGTACATTTTTTTTTATACGTATTTACATTATTTAATGTGTATTTTGTTTATATATTTTTTTACAAATTTACGTTATTATATGTGTATTTTTATAAGTATTTTGATAAAATTTACATTATTTTATGTATTTTGTATATATATTTCAATTCAAATTTAGCTTATTTTATGTGTATTTTGTATATCTATTTTAATACAAATTTAATTACTTTTATGAATTTTTGTACATAGTTTTATATAAATTTACGTTATTTTATGTGTATTTTGTATATTTATATTTATACAAACACACATTCTTTTATTAGTATTTTGTTTATTTATTTTGATACGAGTTTACATTATTTTATGTGTATTTTTTATACAATTTTTTTATACGTATTTACTTAATTATATGTGTATTTTGTATATATATTTTTATCGAAGTTTACGTTATTTTAGGTGTATTCCTTTATATATTTTGAAACAAATTTACATTGTTTTATATGTATTTTGCGTATCTATTTCAATACAAATTTACCTTATTGTATGTGCATTTTGTATACTTATTTTAATACAAAATCAGATATTTTATGTGTTTTCGTATATATATTTTTATAAAAAATGCGTTATTTTATGGGTATTTTGCATCTTAATTTTCATTCAAATTTACATTATTTTATTAATATTTACATTATTCTATTTGTGTTTTGTAAATATGTATAAAAAATATATATACAAAACAAAAATAGAATAATGTAAAATCGTATCATAATAAATACATAGAATGTAAATAAAATAATGTAAATTTGTATGAAAATAATGATGCAAAATACCCATAAAATAACGCATTTTTTTTATAAATATACAAAATACACATGAAAGGATGTAAATACGTATAAATATATATATACAAAATACACATTAAATAATGTAAATTCGCGTCAAAATAAATAAACAAAATATCAATAAAAGAATGTGTATTTGTATGAAAATATATATACAAAATACACATAAGATAACATAAATTTGTATAAAACTATATACAAAAATACACAAAAATTATTTAAATTTGTATGAAAATAAATATACAAAATACACATATAATTAGGTAAATTTGAATTGAAATACATATACAAAATACACATAAAATAATGTAAAATTGAATGAAAATACATAAACAAATACACTTAAAATAACGTAAATTTGAATAAAAAAATATATACAAAACACAAATAGAATAATGTAAAATCGTATCAAAATAAATACACGGAATATTAATAAAATAATGTAAATTTGTATGAAAAAAAAAGAAGCAAAATACCCATAAAATAACGCATTTTTTTTATAGAAACAATTTATACAAAAATACACATAAAAAAAATAATTTGTATTAAAATAAATATACAAAATACATATACATATTTTTTTATACAAATTTACGTTTTTTTTTTAAATTATTGATACCAAAATACACATAAAATATTTCAATTTGTATTAAAATAAATATACAAAATGCACATACAATAAGGTAAATTTGTATTGAAATAGATATGCAAAATACAAATAAAACAGAGTAAATTTGTTTCAAAATATATATACAAATACACATAAAATAACGTAGATTTCTATAGAAATATATATACAATATACACATGAAATTATGTAAATACGTATAAAAATATATATATATATAAAATACATATTAAGTAATGTAAATTCGTGTCAAAATAAATAAACAAAATATCATGAAAAGAATGTGTATTTTTATGAAAATAAATAATGGATAATAAATTTGTATGAAATATATATGCAAGATACACATTAAATAATGTAAATATGTATAAAAATATATATATACAAAAAACAAATAGAATAATGTAAAATCGTATCAAAATAAATACACCGAATATTAATAAAATAATGTAAATTTGTATGAAAATAAAGATGCAAAATTCCCATCAAATAGCGCATTTCTTATAAAAATATATATACCAAAATACACATAAAATATTTAAATTTGTATTGAAATAAATATACAAAATGCACATACAATAAGGTAAACTTGTATTGAAAGAGATATGCAAAAATACATATAAAACAATGTAAATTTGTTTCAAAATATATATACGAATACACATAAAATAACGTAGATTTCTATAAAAATATATATACAATATACACATAAAATTAGGTAAATACGTATAAAAAAATGTAAACAAAATACACATAAAATAATATAAATTCTAAACAAAATAAATAAACAAAATATCAATAAAAGAATGTGTATTTGTATAAATATAAAAGTACAAAATACACATACAAAATAAACATAAAATAAGGTAAATTTGTAATGATATATATGTACAAAATACACATAAAATATTGTAAATTTATATGAAAATATATATACAAATACACATAAAATACCATGAATTTGTATAAAATTATATATTCAAAATAAATATTAAATAATGTAAATGCGTATAAAATATATATAAAAAGTACATATAAAATAATGTAAATTCGTATCAATATAAATCAACAAAATACCAATAAAATAATATATATTTGAATGAAAATAGATTTACAAAATACACATAACATGACTAAAATTTGTATTGAAATATATACAAAATTACATAAAAATAATTTGAGTTTGTATGAAAATAGATATTCAAAATACACATAAAACTAGGTAAATTTCTTTTGAAATATATATACAAAATACCCATAAAATATTGTTAATTTGTGTCAAAATATATAAACAAATACACATAAAATAACGTAAATTTGTATGAAAAATATATAAAAAATACACATAGAATAATGTCAAATCGTATCAAAATGAATGAGCAGAAAATCAATAAAATAACGTAAATTTGTATGAAAATAAAGATGCAAAATACCCACAAAATAAAGCATATTTTTATAAAAATACATATACAAAAATACACATAGAATAATTAAATTTGTATTAAAATTAATATACAAAATGCATATACAATAAGGTAAATTTGTATTGAAAAAATAAGCAAAATACACATAAAAGTGTAAATTTGTTTAAAATCTATATACTAATACACATAATATAACGTAGATTTCTATAGAAATATATATACAAAATACACATGAAATGATGTAAATACGTATAAAAATATATATACAAAATACACATTAAATAGTTTAAATTCTCGTCAAAATAAATAAACAAAATATCAATAAAAGAATGAGTATTTGTATGAAAATAGATATAGAAAATACACATAAAATAACCTAAATTTGTATAAAACTATATACAAAAAAACACAAAAATAATTTAAATTTGTATGAAAATAAATATACAAAATACATATAAAATTAGCTAAATTTGTATTGAAATACATATACAAAATACACTTAAAATAATGTAAATTTGAATGAAATTATATAAACAAATACACTTAAAATAACGTTAATTTGTATAAAATATATATAAATAATGCACATTAAATAATGAAAATATGTATAAAAAAATATATACAAAACACAAATAGTATAATATAAAATTGTATCAAAATATATACACAGAATATTAATAAAATAATGTATATTTGTATGAAAACTAAGATGCAAAATACCTATAAAATAACGCATTTTTTATAAAATTATATATACTAAAAATACACATAAAATATTTGAATTTGTATCAAAATATATATACAAAATGGATATACAATAAGGTAAATTTGTATTGAAATATATATGCAAAAAAAATATAAAACAATGTATATTTGTTTCAAAATATATATATACGAATACACATAAAATAACGTAGATTTCTATAAAAATATATATACAAAATACACAAAATTAAGTAAATACGAATCAAAAATGTATACAAAATACACATAAAATAATGTAAATTCGTATAAATATAAATAAACAAAATACCAATAAGAGAATATGTATTAGTATAAATATAAATATACAAAATGCACATAAAATAACGTAAATTTGTATAAAACTATATACAAAAATACACAGAAGTAATTAAATTTGTATGAAAATAGATATACAAAATTCACACAAAATAAGCTAAATTTGAATTGAAATATATATACAAAATACATAAAATAAAGTAAATTTGTTTCAAAATATTTTTAACAAATACACATATAATAACGTAAATTTGTATAAAAATATATAAACGAAATACACATTAGGTAATGTAAATACGTATAAAAAAATATTTACAAAATACACAAATAATCAAGTCATTCGTATCAAAATAAATAAAAAAAGACTAATTAAATAATGTAAATTTGTATGAGAAAACATATACAAAATACATATAAAATAACGGAAGTTTCTATAAAAATATATGTACAAAAATGCACATAAAATTAGTTTGCATAAAAAAATATATACTAAACACACATTAGATAATGTAAATGAGTATAAAAATATGTATACAAAATACCTATGAAATAATCTAACTTCGTATCGAGTTAAATTAAGAAAATAACAATAAAATAATGTAATTTTATATGATAATATATATAGAAAACACACATAAAATAACCTAAATACAAATACAAATATACACATTAAATAATTTAAAATTGAATTAAATAAATATACAAAATAAACATAAAATAAGGTTAATTTGTAATAAAATATATGTAAAAATACACATAAAATAATATAAATTTGTATGAAAATATATATACAAAAACTCATCAAATAATATGAATTTGTATAAAATTTGTTTCAAAATATATACGAATACACACAATAAAATAACGTAAATTTTTATGAAAATGTATATATAAAATACACATAAAATAATTTAAATACGTAGAAAAATATATATACAAAATACACATAAAATAATGTAAAATCGTAACAAAATAAATACACAAAATTCCAATAAAAGAATGTATATTTGTAGGAAAATATATATACAAAAAACAAATAAAATACCAAAATTTTTTATAAAAATATATACAAAAATACACAAAAATAATTTAAATTTGTTTGAAAATAGATATGCAAAATACACATAAAGTTAGGCATATTTGTATTGAAATACATATAGAAAACTCACATAAAATAATGTAAATTTGTATAAAAATATATATACAAATACACATAAAATAACGTAAATTTGGATAAAATATATATATATACAAAATATACATTAAATATTTTAAATATGTATAAAAATATGTTATATTATATATATTTTTATTGACATTTGTGTTATTTATGTGTATTTTGTATATGTTTTCTCATAGAAATTTACATTATTTTATTGGTATTTTGTCTATTTATTTTGATACGAATTACATGATTGTTTGTGTATTTTGTACATTTTTTTTTATACGTATTTACATTATTTAATGTGTATTTTGTTTATATATTTTTTTACAAATTTACGTTATTATATGTGTATTTTTATAAGTATTTTGAAAAAAAATTACATTATTTTATGTATTTTGTATATATATTTCAATTCAAATTTAGCTTATTTTATGTGTATTTTGTATATCTATTTTAATACAAATTTAATTACTTTTATGAATTTTTGTACATAGTTTTATATAAATTTACGTTATTTTATGTGTATTTTGTATATTTATATTTATACAAACACACATTCTTTTATTAGTATTTTGTTTATTTATTTTGATACGAGTTTATTTTATGTGTATTTTTTATACAATTTTTTTATACGTATTTACTTAATTATATGTGTATTTTGTATATATATTTTTATCGAAGTTTACGTTATTTTAGGTGTATTCCTTTATATATTTTGAAACAAATTTACATTGTTTTATATGTATTTTGCGTATCTATTTCAATACAAATTTACCTTATTGTATGTGCATTTTGTATACTTATTTTAATACAAAATCAGATATTTTATGTGTTTTCGTATATATATTTTTATAAAAATGCGTTATTTTATGGGTATTTTGCATCTTAATTTTCATTCAAATTTACATTATTTTATTAATATTTACATTATTCTATTTGTGTTTTGTAAATATGTATAAAAAATATATATACAAAACAAAAATAGAATAATGTAAAATCGTATCATAATAAATACATAGAATGTAAATAAAATAATGTAAATTTGTATGAAAATAATGATGCAAAATACCCATAAAATAACGCATTTTTTTTTAAATATACAAAATACACATGAAAGGATGTAAATACGTATAAATATATATATATACAAAATACACATTAAATAATGTAAATTCGCGTCAAAATAAATAAACAAAATATCAATAAAAGAATGTGTATTTGTATGAAAATATATATACAAAATACACATAAGATAACATAAATTTGTATAAAACTATATACAAAAATACACAAAAATTATTTAAATTTGTATGAAAATAAATATACAAAATACACATATAATTAGGTAAATTTGAATTGAAATACATATACAAAATACACATAAAATAATGTAAAATTGAATGAAAATACATAAACAAATACACTTAAAATAACGTAAATTTGAATAAAAAAATATATACAAAACACAAATAGAATAATGTAAAATCGCATCAAAATAAATACACGGAATATTAATAAAATAATGTAAATTTGTATGAAAAAAAAAAGAAGCAAAATACCCATAAAATAACGCATTTTTTTATAGAAACAATTTATACAAAAATACACATAAAAAAAATAATTTGTATTAAAATAAATATACAAAATACATATACATATTTTTTTTATACAAATTTACGTTTTTTTATAAAATTATTGATACCAAAATACACATAAAATATTTCAATTTGTATTAAAATAAATATACAAAATGCACATACAATAAGGTAAATTTGTATTGAAATAGATATGCAAAATACAAATAAAACAGAGTAAATTTGTTTCAAAATATATATACAAATACACATAAAATAACGTAGATTTTTATAGAAATATATATACAATATACACATGAAATTATGTAAATACGTATAAAAATATATATATAAAATACATATTAAGTAATGTAAATTCGTGTCAAAATAAATAAACAAAATATCATGAAAAGAATGTGTATTTTTATGAAAATAAATAATAGATAATAAATTTGTATGAAATATATATGCAAGATACACATTAAATAATGTAAATATGTATAAAAAATATATATACAAAAAACAAATAGAATAATGTAAAATCGTATCAAAATAAATACACCGAATATTAATAAAATAATGTAAATTTGTATGAAAATAAAGATGCAAAATTCCCATCAAATAGCGCATTTCTTATAAAAATATATATACCAAAATACACATAAAATATTTAAATTTGTATTGAAATAAATATACAAAATGCACATACAATAAGGTAAACTTGTATTGAAAGAGATATGCAAAAATACATATAAAACAATGTAAATTTGTTTCAAAATATATATACGAATACACATAAAATAACGTAGATTTCTATAAAAATATATATACAAAATACACATAAAATTAGGTAAATACGTATAAAAAAAATGTAAACAAAATACACATAAAATAATATAAATTCTAAACAAAATAAATAAACAAAATATCAATAAAAGAATGTGTATTTGTATAAATATAAAAGTACAAAATACACATACAAAATAAACATAAAATAAGGTAAATTTGTAATGATATATATGTACAAAATACACATAAAATATTGTAAATTTATATGAAAATATATATACAAATACACATAAAATACCATGAATTTGTATAAAATTATATATTCAAAATAAATATTAAATAATGTAAATGCGTATAAAATATATATATAAAAAGTACATATAAAATAATGTAAATTCGTATCAATATAAATCAACAAAATACCAATAAAATAATATATATTTGAATGAAAATAGATTTACAAAATACACATAACATAACTAAAATTTGTATTGAAATATATACAAAATTACATAAAAATAATTTGAGTTTGTATGAAAATAGATATTCAAAATACACATAAAACTAGGTAAATTTCTTTTGAAATATATATACAAAATACCCATAAATATTGTTAATTTGTGTCAAAATATATAAACAAATACATAAAATAACGTAAATTTGTATGAAAAATATATAAAAAATACACATAGAATAATGTCAAATCGTATCAAAATGAATGAGCAGAATATCAATAAAATAACGTAAATTTGTATGAAAATAAAGATGCAAAATACCCACAAAATAAAGCATATTTTTATAAAAATACATATACAAAAATACACATAGAATAATTAAATTTGTATTAAAATTAATATACAAAATGCATATACAATAAGGTAAATTTGTATTGAAAAAATAAGCAAAATACACATAAAAGTGTAAATTTGTTTAAAAATCTATATACGAATACACATAATATAACGTAGATTTCTATAGAAATATATATTCAAAATACATGAAATGATGTAAATACGTAAAAATATATAGACAAAATACACATTAAATAGTTTAAATTCTCGTCAAAATAAATAAACAAAATATCAATAAAAGAATGAGTATTTGTATGAAAATAGATATAGAAAATACACATAAAATAACCTAAATTTGTATAAAACTATATACAAAAAAACACAAAAATAATTTAAATTTGTATGAAAATAAATATACAAAATACATATAAAATTAGCTAAATTTGTATTGAAATACATATACAAAATACACTTAAAATAATGTAAATTTGAATGAAATTATATAAACAAATACACTTAAAATAACGTTAATTTGTATAAAATATATATAAAAAAATGCACATTAAATAATGAAAATATGTATAAAAAAATATATACAAAACACA
Source organism: Eriocheir sinensis (assembly GCF_024679095.1). Lineage (NCBI taxonomy): Eukaryota > Metazoa > Arthropoda > Malacostraca > Decapoda > Varunidae > Eriocheir > Eriocheir sinensis. The sequence goes on along the minus strand of NW_026111618.1, from coordinate 4,283 downwards.
AATAGTATAATATAAAATTGTATCAAAATATATACACAGAATATTAATAAAATAATGTATATTTGTATGAAAACTAAGATGCAAAATACCTATAAAATAACGCATTTTTTATAAAATTATATATACTAAAAATACACATAAAATATTTGAATTTGTATCAAAATATATATACAAAATGGATATACAATAAGGTAAATTTGTATTGAAATATATATGCAAAAAAAATTTAAAACAATGTATATTTGTTTCAAAATATATATATACGAATACACATAAAATAACGTAGATTTCTATAAAAATATATATACAAAATACACAAAATTAAGTAAATACGAATCAAAAATGTATACAAAATACACATAAAATAATGTAAATTCGTATAAATATAAATAAACAAAATACCAATAAGAGAATATGTATTAGTATAAATATAAATATACAAAATGCACATAAAATAACGTAAATTTGTATAAAACTATATACAAAAATACACAGAAGTAATTAAATTTGTATGAAAATATATATACAAAATTCACACAAAATAAGCTAAATTTGAATTGAAATATATATACAAAATACATAAAATAAAGTAAATTTGTTTCAAAATATTTTTAACAAATACACATATAATAACGTAAATTTGTATAAAAATATATAAACGAAATACACATTAGGTAATGTAAATACGTATAAAAAAATATTTACAAAATACACAAATAATGAAGTCATTCGTATCAAAATAAATAAACAAAATACTAATAAAATAATGTAGATTTGTATGAGAAAACATATAAAAATACACGTAAAATAACGCAAATTTCTATAGAAATATATGTACAAAAATGCACATAAAATAAATTTGCAAAAAAAAAAATACTAAACACATTAGATAATTTAAATGAGTATGAAAAAATGTATACAAAATACCTATGGAATAATCTCAATTCGTATCGAGTTCAATTAACAAAATACCAAGAAAATAATGTAATTTTGGATGAAAATATATATAGAAAATACACTTAAAATAACCTAAATACAAATACAAATATACACATTAAATAATTTAAAATTGAATTAAATAAATATACAAAATAAACATAAAATAAGGTAAATTTGTAATAAAATATATGTAAAAATACACATAAAATAATATAAATTTGTATGAAAATATATATACAAAAACTCATCAAATAATATGAATTTGTATAAAATTTGTTTCAAAATATATACGAATACACACAATAAAATAACGTAAATTTTTATGAAAATGTATATATAAAATACACATAAAATAATTTAAATACGTAGAAAAATATATATACAAAATACACATAAAATAATGTAAAATCGTAACAAAATAAATACACAAAATTCCAATAAAAGAATGTATATTTGTAGGAAAATATATATACAAAAAACAAATAAAATACCAAATTTTTTTATAAAAATATATACAAAAATACACAAAAATAATTTAAATTTGTTTGAAAATAGATATGCAAAATACACATAAAGTTAGGCATATTTGTATTGAAATACATATAGAAAACTCACATAAAATAATGTAAATTTGTATAAAAATATATATACAAATACACATAAAATAACGTAAATTTGGATAAAATATATATATACAAAATATACATTAAATATTTTAAATATGTATAAAAATATGTTATATTATATATATTTTTATTGACATTTGCGTTATTTATGTGTATTTTGTATATGTTTTCTCATAGAAATTTACATTATTTTATTGGTATTTTGTCTATTTATTTTGATACGAATTACATGATTGTTTGTGTATTTTGTACATTTTTTATACGTATTTACATTATTTAATGTGTATTTTGTTTATATATTTTTTTACAAATTTACGTTATTATATGTGTATTTTTATAAGTATTTTGAAAAAAAATTACATTATTTTATGTATTTTGTATATATATTTCAATTCAAATTTAGCTTATTTTATGTGTATTTTGTATATCTATTTTAATACAAATTTAATTACTTTTATGAATTTTTGTACATAGTTTTATATAAATTTACGTTATTTTATGTGTATTTTGTATATTTATATTTATACAAACACACATTCTTTTATTAGTATTTTGTTTATTTATTTTGATACGAGTTTACATTATTTTATGTGTATTTTTTATACAATTTTTTTATACGTATTTACTTAATTATATGTGTATTTTGTATATATATTTTTATCGAAGTTTACGTTATTTTAGGTGTATTCCTTTATATATTTTGAAACAAATTTACATTGTTTTATATGTATTTTGCGTATCTATTTCAATACAAATTTACCTTATTGTATGTGCATTTTGTATACTTATTTTAATACAAAATCAGATATTTTATGTGTTTTCGTATATATATTTTATAAAATGTTATTTATGGGTATTTTATCTTAATTTTCATTCAAATTTACATTATTTTATTTACATTATTCTATTTGTGTTTTGTAAATATGTATAAAAAATATATATACAAAACAAAAATAGAATAATGTAAAATCGTATCATAATAAATACATAGAATGTAAATAAAATAATGTAAATTTGTATGAAAATAATGATGCAAAATACCCATAAAATAACGCATTTTTTTTTTTAAATATACAAAATACACATGAAAGGATGTAAATACGTATAAATATATATATACAAAATACACATTAAATAATGTAAATTCGCGTCAAAATAAATAAACAAAATATCAATAAAAGAATGTGTATTTGTATGAAAATATATATACAAAATACACATAAGATAACATAAATTTGTATAAAACTATATACAAAAATACACAAAAATTATTTAAATTTGTATGAAAATAAATATACAAAATACACATATAATTAGGTAAATTTGAATTGAAATACATATACAAAATACACATAAAATAATGTAAAATTGAATGAAAATACATAAAAAAATACACTTAAAATAACGTAAATTTGAATAAAAAAATATATACAAAACACAAATAGAATAATGTAAAATCGTATCAAAATAAATACACGGAATATTAATAAAATAATGTAAATTTGTATGAAAAAAAAAGAAGCAAAATACCCATAAAATAACGCATTTTTTTTATAGAAACAATTTATACAAAAATACACATAAAAAAAATAATTTGTATTAAAATAAATATACAAAATACATATACATATTTTTTTATACAAATTTACGTTTTTTTATAAAATTATTGATACCAAAATACACATAAAATATTTCAATTTGTATTAAAATAAATATACAAAATGCACATACAATAAGGTAAATTTGTATTGAAATAGATATGCAAAATACAAATAAAACAGAGTAAATTTGTTTCAAAATATATATACAAATACACATAAAATAACGTAGATTTCTATAGAAATATATATACAATATACACATGAAATTATGTAAATACGTATAAAAATATATATATAAAATACATATTAAGTAATGTAAATTCGTGTCAAAATAAATAAACAAAATATCATGAAAAGAATGTGTATTTTTATGAAAATAAATAATAGATAATAAATTTGTATGAAATATATATGCAAGATACACATTAAATAATGTAAATATGTATAAAAAAATATATATACAAAAAACAAATAGAATAATGTAAAATCGTATCAAAATAAATACACCGAATATTAATAAAATAATGTAAATTTGTATGAAAATAAAGATGCAAAATTCCCATCAAATAGCGCATTTCCTATAAAAATATATATACCAAAATACACATAAAATATTTAAATTTGTATTGAAATAAATATACAAAATGCACATACAATAAGGTAAACTTGTATTGAAAGAGATATGCAAAAATACATATAAAACAATGTAAATTTGTTTCAAAATATATATACGAATACACATAAAATAACGTAGATTTCTATAAAAATATATATACAAAATACACATAAAATTAAGTAAATACGTATAAAAATAGATATACAAAATACACATAGAATAATGTAAAATTATTTAAAAAAAAAATAAACAGGATATAAATAAAATAATGTAAATTTGTATGAAAATAAAAATGCAAAATACCCATAAAATAAAGCATATTTTTATAAAAATACATATACAAAAATACACATAGCATAATTAAATTTGTATTAAAATTAATATACAAAATGCATTTACAAGAAGGTAAATTTGTATTGAAAAAATATGCAAAATAAACATAAAACAGTGTAAATTTATTTCAAAATCTATATACGAATACTCATAAATCAATGTAGATTT